>NC_053445.1:41318677-41618677 GCF_007990345.1 Gossypium hirsutum | reverse complement strand
GTTTCTTTTATAAGAAACTAGACTCAATAAGATTTAATTTCATATTTTATTCATTCTCTAATTCGATCTCTACAATTTATGGTGATTTTTCAAAGTTAACCTACTGCTGCTGTCCAAACTGTTTAGTGCATGATGTTAATTACCATTTTCCCTAAGCTTTCAATAAATGATAATTTCATCCCTGCCCAATTAACCTCTCAATTGAGCTGATTTTTCTCAATTAACACTTTATCCAATCACTTTAAACTACTTTATAACCTTTGGAAATCAGAATTTTAGCACTAGACTTTAATTCCAAACTTTTTCACAATTAGGTCCTACAAATCAATTTCTATTGAAATTACCTAATAAAATCATCTCATAAACAAATTAAAGCTTCAATTTCATGCTATTTCATCATAAACTTCCAGCACATATTCATAGCAACTTTTAATGTCATCCATGAAATCAAAAACTAATGAATTTAGTAATAGGACCTAGTTGTAAAAGTCTTAGAAATACAAAAATTACAAGAAAAAGGCAAGGATTAACTCACTTGGTGCAAAAATTATGAAGTACCAGCTTGAATAAACCCTTAGGATGTTTTTTTGGCTAATGATAATGAAGAAAATATGAAGAGAATTCTAGATATTCCAATTTGGTTCGATTTTTATGTTGGTAAAATTTGTTATTTTCCCATTTTACCCTTATTTCACCAATCCTGATTTTTCTCAGCTTATGCTGCCCAAAATATCTCCTTTAGGCTTATTTGCAATATATGTCCCTCCTCATTTAACATTAAAATTTTAAATATTAATTGTTTCAAAAAAAATTTAAATATTAAAATTTTAATATTTTAATATTAAAATTTTACACCTTTAAAATTTTAAACCTTGAGCTATTTAATCCTTCTAGTAAGTTTTACACATTTTTCAATTTAGTCATTTTCACTTAATTGACTACCCAAACATTAAAATTTTCTAACGAAATTTTAATACCATATTACTAACACTTCATAAATATTTATAAAAATATTTTCGACTCAGTTTTACGAGATCGAGGTCTCGATACCTTGTTTTTACCCAATTTCTTCAATAATTTCTTTTTCTAACTAACCACTAAATCGGTAAAATTTTTCTATCGATATTTTCATACGATTTTCCTATCATATCAGTATTCATGCAAAAATATTAAAATAAATTTCTCTTTAAATCAGATTTGTGGTTACAAAACCACTATTCCGATAACCTTGAACTTGGGCCATTACACACCAAGTTGTAAACTCACTCTTATACATAATCTAGATTAGTCTCCCTCACTAAGATTTTCCTATTGAGATCTTAGTTGCAAACTGAACAATAAGAACAACTTGCTTAGAATATATATACAATAAAATAAGTTCCTCACACGAGCAAGATAAGTACTCCCTAAACCTCATACAAAAAACTAAAACAAGTCCTCTCGTAAATAATTTTTTAATGGATTGCTTAATTACAATCAAGGTGAAACTTTATGTAGCAGCCCGATTTTGGGTCTAGTTGGAACAGTGGTTTTGGGACCACAAGTCCTAGGAGAAAAAAATGTAATGGCCTGAATTTTTAGAGGTGTCGGAACGGTGATTCGAGATCACTAAATTCAACAAATTGGTAGAAAATATTATTAATTTAGTGAGTATAAGTTAAATGTGAAGTTAGGAAAAATTTTGAAATAGTGAATAGTGCACTAGAAATAAATATTAAAATAATTAGAATCGAAATGAGGTATCGAGACCTCGGAGATTTTAAACCGAGCCATAAATATTTTTATAAATATTTATGGAGTGTTAAAAAGTTAGTATTAAAGTTTCGTTGAGAAATTTTAAAGTTTCGGTAATTAATTGAACAAAAAGGACTGAATTGGAACAAATGTAAAATTTTGGGAAATGATTTAATAGCTTAAATGATAAAAGGAGGAGGGCTTAAAAGGAAAATAGACCCAAAGTCTATTTGGGCTGGACGGCAAGGGCATGAAATCAGCAACAAAGTCAGGAGAATTAAGGGCAAAATTGGAATATTGCAAAATTTGCTTAATAAAGTTAGGACCAAAGTGGAATTATTTAGAATTCTCTTCATTTTTTCTGCATTCTCATCAGTTAAAACACCATAGAAGGGTTTCTTCAATCTGGTTCTTCATATTTTTGCTCCAAGTAAGTTCAATTCTTGATTATTTCTTGAAATTTTTGTATTTTTGTGACTCTTACAATTAGGCCCACTTGTTGAATTCATTAGTTTTTGATTCTATGAAAGAAGTTGAAAGTTACTATGAATATGTGCTGGAAGTATATGATGATTTAGCATGGAATTGGAGTTTTAAATTGTTCATATGCTGATTTTATTGAAAGAATTGAATAGAAAATGAATGTTTGGGACCCAATAGTAAAAGAGTTTGAAGTTAGAGTTATATGTCGAAATTCTGAATTTCAATAGTTGTGGAATAACTTATAATGTCTAGGTAAAGTATTAATTGAGAAAATTAGATTAATTGAGAAATTAGATTAATTGAGGGGTTAATTGAGAAAGGACCGAATTGCATAAAATGTGAAATTTGGGGCAAAATGGAAATCAACATTTTACACTAAAGCAGTTTTGGACAGCAGCAGTAGTGTAACTTTGAAAAATTACTAAAAATTGTGAGAATTTAATTAGAGGATGAATAAAATATGAAATTAAAGCTTATTGAGTCTAGTTTCTCATAGAATAAACGGTGTAAGCATTGAAATTGTAAATCATGAGATATAATAAATTTTGTGAGACAATGTCAGGATGCTTTCGGGTTCCCCTGTTCTGACTTTGGAAAATTTTTAAAAATTTTACAAAAATAGATGCTTAGAATCCTTAATGAGTCTATTTTCAAAGGAAACAAACAAAAACATCATTCAAATTCTGTACAATGAGATAAATAATTTTTAGTGAAGAGATGTCAGAACTGTCCAGCAGTGAAACAGGGGAAACTTTAAAGAATAAACTGTACTATTTGGCTAAACCAAAAATTCTGAAATTTTTATGGTAAGAAGATATGTGAATCTAGTTTTGGGAAAAATTTACGGATATTAATTTGGAGTTCTGTAGCTCCGGAGAAAAATAATTTAGTGACTCTGACTCGGATAAACAGCTTTGAATATACTTGTGAGTGAATAGTGAAATTATAGTTGATATTGTTTAAATGTGTTATACACATTAAGGATGTGGAATGGAGAGGAGGAGGAGGAAAATTGGGAAATATATGAAAGATTTGTGTATTATTGGACGTGGTTTAAGCTCATGTGTGAAAATAAAGTTTCATAGTATGTGTGAATAGTATATTCGGTATATGATTTGGCATGAAATAATTTCATGAATGGTTTATCATGTGGTTAGTTTCAAAAAGAGTTATGTTTAAATACACTAGCTTGCGACTTTGATTGAATGATATGTTTATATCTTGTGTGATATGCATAGGAAATGAGTGTGGAAAGGTAATAAAATATTAAGTTCATATGGCTGAAATTTAATGATTAAATGTTAATTTCATGAATTATACAATGTATGATGAAATGTATTTAGTGTTGAAATGAGAGTAAAATAAAAATGCGAAAATCGAATAAATGATCAAATTAAGCGGAACGCCGGATTTGAGTACTTCTGATCAAGAGATAAAGTGATAAGTGGTAGCTTTAGCTACACTTATCTGATCAAGTGAAAAAGTGATAAGTGCTACACTTATCTGATCAAGAGACAAAATGATAAGTGGTAGCTTTAGCTACACTTATCTGATCATGAACAAGTGATAAGTGGTGACAAAGTGATAAGTGGTAGCTTTAGCTACACTTATCTGATCGTGAACAAGTGATAAGTGGTGATAAAGTGATAAGTGGTAGCTTTAGCTACACTTATCTGATCAAGTGACAAAGTGATAAGTGGTAGCCTAGCTACACTTATTTGATCAAGGACAAGTGATAAGTGATCATACGTAAGACCATAGTTATACTATGGCAAAGTGAAAGTGAAACACTCAATTTTCCGTAACCGTTCCCTAATTTGATTAAGGATGGTAAGTGACAAATGGGCCCAAAAGAATTAAAGCAAATGGGTAAGTGGTTGTGTATTTGTACTAGGATGTTGTTGTTATTTAAGCTAATGTGATATTTTCATTGCAAAATTGAGAATTTCATAAATGTGTTAATGAATGGTATAATCGATAAACGTTGAGATAAATGGTAAATACGTGTCAGTGTTAAACTTAGTAACATTGAATTGTATGTGAATTAAATGGAAATTGCTAGTGATATGATTTAAATTGTGAGCACGAGAAGTTGCGAATTGAATGAAATGGAAATGAAGCGTTGAATTGCATGAGTACGTATCGGGTCTCGTAGGCCCTATTTATTAAGACTATAATATTTTGAGGATATATTGTGAAGAGTTATAAAAGCATGTTAATAATTTTGAAAGTTTTAAATTTGAATGAAAATTTATAACTCGGTTAAATACGTTTACAAGTGTATGTATTTTGGTAATGCCTCATACCCTATTTCGGTGTTGGATACGGGTAAGGGGTGTTACACTTTATCTCCTTAAAATAAGCTTCAATAAAGTCTTTAATTAATATGAATGAAATAACATAGGTCTTCTCGGTGTAGTCTTCCTTAGAAATGGAATCTCTTCAAATAAGAAAACTTTGATCACATTGAAAGTCTTAAAAGATCCTTACTTGACTTGATTTTCACCATGTTTTGACTTCCATAAAGTGATGCTAAAAATACTTAATAATGTACTTTTAAAGATTCCAATATTTTTGGTCAATAAATGTGAACCAAACATTGCAAGTTATATTAGCCTGCTAGATGCAAGCTAAGTTGTAATTGGAGTTGCATCTAACTCATGCAATTGACACTAACAATCTTGATATCCGTGGGTATACTTAATACTTGTTAACTAGTTGGATTAACAAGGAGAGGAAGTGCTGGTTTGATTGGTGGTTCACCTGAGAATAAGACGAAGAGACACTAAGAAAAGGATTGGCTTTTTGGTGGAAAAGTTGGAAGGGAAGAAGTCTTGGGTCTGGAATAGGACTTAGCCTCATGAGTTGTTGCATTGGCCTTTTATACTAGGAGACATAGTTGCCTACATGTTTAGACTACTAAAGTGAGATCTTATTTGGTTCCTCTACGGTCACAGTGATGTGTCATCTTAAGATATGACGTCTTAGGACAACTTGGTAATCAATGATTCTGAATCTTTACATGCGTCTCACATATGCTTAGCAAAGATATTATGCAGTATGAGGCACGCTAGGCTCAGGTTCGCTTGGCTTGAGTTCGTTCGTGGCAAAAGGTGGAAGCTTTACTGGCTTAGATAGGTTCGTCAGACACGTACAACATCATTGAAGGACACATGTAGAAGTACGTAGTGTAGGTATAACAGGACTACAAAACATAAGTATTTGTAACAAATTGCAAAAAAAAAAAAGCGAGGGTAAGGAGGAAAAGACGTGAATGGGAAAAAAAAGCTAAAAAAGAAATAGAAAAATTAAAATAAATTATTAATGTATTAAAATTCATATAAAAATATAATAAAAAAACACCCAAAACAAATAGACAATTTTTGTTTTCTTTAAAAAGAATGGTTTTTTTTCTCTCTTTCGTTTGTGTATTTTTCTCTATTCTGTTTTTCCATCATCTAAATGTAAAAAAAAGAGAGTAAATAAATAAAATTAAGGGGACACATGTTGGATTCCAACATAAACATTTATATTTCGAACCTTGTATCTTATTTTATTAATTTTTATAGATATTACTTAAACGTGTAAAATAATGATAAAAAATTATAACTATGTTCTTCTCACCGGAAAAGCATTTTAGTATATGACAATAAAAATAAAAATAATCATTTATCACCTAGAAACAAACTTAGTCAAATAGACGGCTTTTCGAGCCCATTATAAGGGGAATACCACACAGAATCATACCCTGATTCTAAAGAAAGAACGCCTGAGCTTGGGGTTTACGCAGTCAACACTGGCCGCGTCCTGACAACGACGATGGTCCACCCAATTGTGTATTCTTTGTCCACTTCGTAAGGCCTAAAAGCCATTTTTTAAATTTCAACCAACAAAATTGGAATTTGATTTCTTACCATTTCACCCTTATCAATATTCATTTTGAGTCAACGAGGCCTCCGGCAATGATATATGAACTCTTAATTTATTATGCAATTTAATTATCTTAATTCGATTTATATAAAATATATTTTTAAAATGTGTCTTCATTATCAAGTTTAGAATTGTGTGTAAAAAAATAAAATAAAATATACCAACTTCAGACGTTGCTTCATACTTGAAGCATTCCCACGTACATTTGTTGCCTTTTAGGCCTCGTGTTAGGCTTTTTGCCTGCCTACAATATTACTAGTGCAAAAAGCAGCTCCAATATTTATATTTTGGCCATTCATGCTAACAGATGGCCATCACCATTCTTATTTAAATATTAGACTATTAAAAATATTTTGGTTAGTTAGAAGAGGGCAAAGGCCCTAAGGAAAAAAACTAAACAATCATTGAAGGCTATCCCCACATCATCAGCCATTAACAGGTTAATGACTCCTTGAGGCGATCCTTCAAAAACTGTAAACTCCACGTGATCATGTATGCTTCTTTTAGCAACCCAATCCGCAAGAAAGTTACACTGTCTAGGTATATATTGTAGATGCCATCTCCAATCCTTTCTTGGCAACTCCTTTAATATTTCTTTAATAACGCGGTAATGGGGATGCTTTTTATTCATTCCAACTTGGATCACGATAGAACCAAACTTAATGATAATTCTTCTAATACCTTTATTCCACACCATTTCAATTCCATAGCTATTGGCTGTGGGAGATTGGAAAGGTGCTCGGATTTCTTAATTGATTCAAATTGGTGCTCGAATCATTCAAACTTTTAACTGGATGATCTTTTCTGTCATTTTTAAATTCTACTGTTGGAGCTTTTCATTGAACATTCTTGAGGATTTTAGCAATACTTTATTGATGACAGAATGTGAAAAATCTAATCAAATAAAGACACATGAAGACTTTCAATGTGATCAATGTTTTTTTATAATTTAAGAGATTTGATCTATAAGGAATTTCATATCGAGATGATATTTCCCACTTTATTCCATATTGTCTATGGCTATTTTGAGGAGATAGAGATTTCATATTGGTCGAAATTTAACATGATGACACTTTATGCTTTTTTTGAAGGTTTGTTTTATTTTTAAGTATGAGATGGAAAAAACACTAATTTTGTTCTTTAAGGAACTTATTTTAGTTCATATTTGTTGTTGTAAGTAAACCATTCTTGTTGATCAGTATACAATTAAGCTTTTAGGAAGAAAGTTTTAGTGAGAAAAGTGATTTAAATTGAGTATAAAAGTGAGATTGTGACTAGGTGAGTAGCTTGAACATGAATAATGTCTTATATTTGATTTTTAATGGGTTACTCTCCGGAAAAAGCCCCACAAATGTAAAAATTTCCCAAACATTTTATAACTGTTAGTTAATTTATCTAATTAGAATTAAATGAAAATATGAAAGATAAATTTAATGAATTCTAAAATTTAGTATGTTATTGATAACTTGTTCTTTGAATGCAAAGAATTTGAGAAACATAATTTTTAATAATTTGTTAAAATTTTGTTTTACTTTCAAAAAAATTATTATTTTGTTTTTATTTAATAAACTATTGTAGTCAAATTCTTAATTCTTAATTATAAATTATTATTATTTCAATATTAAAATCAAGGGTTTCCTTGAGGTCTTGAGTTGGGCTTAAGAATTGTTGTATTTGATTCAATAGTTATTTAACTTGGCAAAATCTGGATAATAAAATAATAAGAATGATCAGAATCAATCATAAACAAACAGGAATACAGAAAAGACATAAAAAAAGAAATTGTGAAGCTGAAAATTCATCTTCCATTCTGATACATAGAAAAAAAAAAGGGATGTTAAACTTTGCTGTCAAAATTTGTGCAGAGTATGAATTTGTTCACAAAACAGAATAAATAATAAAGTGAGTAGAGTCAAGCGACATGGCAACCTTGGCCATGGGGGTTGAGTGATTGGCATCAGGGTTGGGGTGGGCTTCGGAGTTTGGCGGAGGATGATAGTATAAGCGTGCAGTTTGTGGGCAATGAGAATGAAACCTTGCTGCTATTCTCACTCCTGCATCCAACAACTCTGTGTATTTCCCCATTTTTTAATCTAAACAAGAAGGAGATGAAAGATGAAAAGGAGTTCAGGAGTTGGGTTTGTCCAAGCAAGGAAGCAGAGAATTCAGAATTTTGTATTTGTGGAAATGTGTGAAGAGAGGGTCTTACTTTTATAGCCTTCTTCCTGCCACTTTGATTTTTCTATTGAAGACCCTTATTTTGACCGTCTATTAAAGAAGTAATCGAATTTATTAATAAATGTATTCCATGATGCCCACTTTCACGCTTTACTTCCAAAGAAGGCGGCCTGAGCTTTGGCTTTACGCCTTCAAACATTCGCCTCCTCCTCCTCACTTTAATCTACTTCGATGGATGTTGGAAAGGTATCTCTTAGATTTAAGATTGCTGTTCTTGGGTCCTATCCCATTAATTTGATATAAAATATTAATTTTTTTAAAAAAATCGTTAATTTATTCAATGAAACACAACCAAAATTTATGGAATGATGACAATTTAATCTATCAAATATTAAAGTAAATTGTACTAAACATTAAATTGTGCCCCTATGCCCCTTTAATAAAATTACGACAAGTATTTGTTTATTCTCTATAGAAATCTTATAAGTTTTATTAAAATTATAATTATTTTTTAAACTTTATATTAATTATAGAAAAATTAAAATTAATAAGAAATAAATTGAAATAATATTCAATCCATCCTATATATTTAAATGAAAAATATAAATAATTTAATAGATTGAATTTTGATAAGATAATTTTTAAATTAAATCTACAACATTAAATTAAAAAAACTAATTTTTTTAATAATTAAAAAACTCAAATCAATTGAAAGATGGATATAGTGAGTTTATTACGCTAAAAATAAGCAACATAATGAGTTTGTTAAATTTAAAATAGAAATATTTATAATTTATAATACATCAAAATCATTTGAATTTATCTAAGTTGCTTCACCTATAGTTAATCCGAATTAGAAATAGCCCAAATACGAAGACAACCAAATTCAGAATGGATGTTTTAAAATTTTTAATTTTGAGATTTTTAAAGTTTTTACAAAAATCTTATCGTTTATTTTTTCAATTTTATTTTTAGCTTTAAAAGTTAATTGACAACGTTCTATTTTTTTCTTAAATTTTTATTTTAGATTTAACTACATAAAATTTGACATGTCATTTAACACTTTTAATAACGAAAGTATCTTATTGATATAACATCAATGAATGGAAAAGTTAATTTTTTAAAAATAAAAATATTAAAAAATATTTTTTATATTTTTAAAGTTTTAAAAAAAATTGTTGATGTGACGTTTCGCATGGTGTATGCGACATTAGCAAGTCAAAAAACATTAAATTTTTTTTATCTATTTTAGAGTGATTTGATAAATAACACAAATTTAAAGATTAAAAAAATAAAAAAATAAATAAAAGACTAAAATTATAAAATTAAAAGATCAAATAAATCATTATAACTTATTTGAAAAATTACCAGATTGCACTATGGAATATTATAGTTGTAGGCAAAAATGTGCCTTATTATTGGTTATAATTAGAAGAGGAATCGGATTGGTTCATCATCTTTTTGACAGTTTTTTTTCTTTTTGCTATTTTTGCTGAATAATGACAAAGATATTTACTTTTTTCTTTTGAAATTTTATTTTATTTTCCTCCTTTTTCCACAACTTTTAAACAATTCGAGTTTCACACTTATACAATTAAGAATAAATTATATAGGTTTTCATTTTGATCATTTAACTAAAAAAAATTACAATTTAATTTATAAACTATTCAAAGATTTTTATTTAAGTCATTGAGTTATTAAAATCGATGCTATATAATTTTTTCAATTCGCACTATCTACGCCAATCGAAAGCTTTCTTTTCTTTTCTCTTCTACAATTTAGTTTTCTTTTTTCGTGAAACAACTTTGAATGTCACTAATCTACGAACTAAAATTTAAACAGCTTTTTTCTCCAATCTCTAATATCGACCGTCACTTCGACTTGGATCTAAGGTATGTTTTTATTGATCCACCATACCAATCATCGAATCGTCTCTTGGAACTAGTTAGCGGAACTTTTTTTATAAAAAAAAACACTTAACAACCCAATAACTTAAATAAAAACTTTTGAGTAGTTCAGTGACTTATATGAAAACTTTCGAATAATTTAGTGATCAAATTGTAACTTTTTTAATTAAGTGGCCAAAAAAAATAGTTACCCATAATTTAGTGAGTAATGGTGTAATTTACCCTGCAATTAAAGAAATCAAAAAATTCTTTAGAAATTTCTTCATAAAACACAAAATAAAGTGAGTTTCTCACATTGGAACCTGGCATAAATATGATTTGAAGGAGAGATATGAATTTTCTTCCGACGCTTGAAAGGTAACTGAACATCAATTATAACTCTGATCCACATAAAATTCTTGTACCCTCTATTGATTTGTTTAGCACCATAATCCTTAAAGATACCAATGAAGTTTTCAAACTGTTTAGCAACATTTTCAAAAAAAAAATAATCCTGGAGGAAGATTGTAGACATGAACCTAGAAACAAGAAAAAATAACATGCGTTTGTATTGGATCCTCGTCTCTCTTAAATCAATGAAAAACTAAAAAATAATTATTAAAAGTCCATGGAGCACTGTTAACCACTCTATCAATACCCAACTTATGATAGAATCGAAACAAGTACCGCTTCTCTCCCAAATATGAGATTTGAATTCCACCGGGGTGCCAAAGATTAGCCAAAATATTTCGTATCGCTTAAAAATGAACAATGCTTGTCGTGAGGAAACATCCAACTAGGCACATGTTGTACATTGGTTTCTGCGGACCAGATACATCATAGAACCGCAAACCTCGTCTTCTCCATTAGTAATACTCAAACCCGCAATTTCATTTTTCATAGAAAAAGATGAAAATAAACACACCAAGGACAAACACAAAAACACACGAGAACAGAAAAAACGCTAGTAGAAAAGAAAAACATGCCACTTAGAGCAGACAGAGAGAACAAAAATGTTGAACGGTGTAGTTTTAAGTGTTTTGGGTTTAAATTTGTTAATTTATATTAATTATAAATTGACATGGAAATTATGTGGGAAAAAATACAAGTCATTAAGATAATTGATGAGTTAGCAAACTGTTAGAATTTTAACGATTTTGAACTAAAAATAAACAGATTGATAAGTTGGATGATTATTTTGTAACTTTTTAAAGTTGAGTGACCTAACAAAAAACTTTCTAATAATCAGATGACCATTTTTGCAATTTGCCCCAAAAAATAAAGAGTACAAAATACCAAGAACGATGCAAGATACACAGCAAAGCCCAAAAGACTCGTATAGTTTGAAAATGCACAATTCCCCTGTATGGCCATGATACAATGCAATCCAACAAATATCAGCCCATAAGCCTTATATATATTTATAATGTCTGATACTTGAAATTATCAAAATATTTGGGTTTAGATTCAACGTTTATTCTATTAAAATTATTATTATTTGTTTGGTGTAACAAAATAAAAACAATCCAAAGAAATTCAACTAGACCCTCAAATGGAGATCTTTCAAGAGCTGTAATCCTGCTCTCTTGTCGCGAATTTGCTTAACCAATCTATCTGCCAATTTGTTCTTGTTTCGAGGGATATGTTGAATACTTCAATGGAGAATTTTTTATAAAAGTTGATGGATTCTCCTAATCAAAGCTGAAATGGAACTTCCAACAGATGTTTCCTGAATGGCTTTAAGAGCTTCACAGCCGTCCGTTTGAATTAAAATACATTGGAAACCCCTATCTAGTGCCAGATTCAACTCATGTAAGATGCTCCATAGTTTAAAAAATATAAATAAATGAGACACATGATCTCTTAATTAATTTGAAGGAAGGTTATTCATAATAGTTTTTCATAAAAAGTGATTTTGTGCAATCCTTTTAGCTTCAATAGTTTTTCAAATGATTTATTTTTTAATTTTATCACTTAATTAATTTAATTTAATTAAAGATAAACAATCACAACACATAAAATTTGATTGGTTTAAAATTTTCCTTTCTACATTGTTCTACATAAAGTTTTTAGATTAAAGTTTTATTCAATTCATCGGATTATTTTCTTTCATACATTTTTTCTCGGTTATCTAGTTTTTATAATTAATTCATGAGTAATTCAATTTTTCAATATTTGAATTGTTTTGTTGAGTTAAAAACATTGTATCTAGAGAATAAAATTTGGTGATCATTTTGCATACAAGAGAGAAATCCTTATTCTTAAAATAACTTCTTGAAAATTTGCTTTTCCCATGAATCTCAAAATTGCAAAAGCTCAAGCTATCAAAGCTCAAACAGATAAAGTAGTATTTAATACTTGAACTTGACAACTTTTTTCAACTTGATTTCTAAGCTTTTTTGTGTTTATATCGGCACTTAAACTTAGACACTGTCAAATAGTTTAGTTGTTTTTGTAACGCCGATCTAATCTAATCTTCAAGATAAGTTGTTTAAAATGAATTGATGTTGGCTTTTATACTTCTACAACATTAGCATCCTTCAAAACTCAAAGATTTTGTTCTAATCTTCAAGATAAGTTGTTTAAAATGAATTGATATTGGCTTTAATACTTTCACAACATTAGCATCCTTCAAAACTTAAAGATTTTGTTCTAATCTTCAAGATAAGTTGTTTCAAATGAATTGATATTGGCTTTTATACTTTCACGACATTAGCATCCTTCAAAACTCAAAGATTTTGTTTTAAAAATTATCAACTCCAAACATAACAAGTTACTAAAACTATCGAAGTGCTAGCCATGGTACCCGTTGAAAACAATATATATAAATATTATAAAAAAAATAATGAACTATAAAAATAAAAACATTGTTTTTCTGTTGTCGTTGGTGGTTAACGAGGCGTCTTAAATCGGGTGGTCTAGTATAGGAACTTTGTAGGATTATTGTGTTCCGATTGTTTACAGCTTCTTTTGTAATGGTAGCTTCATCAATCGATCCATCAACAAGACAACGGATCGATAAGAGCGTTCATTCAGGAAATGTCAGGTTGAAAAGGAGCTCGTATAGTCCCCAGATCAACACATTTGCCTCGTCGCTTCTAGTGTCTCGGCCAGCATTACCTATTTATGTTGCTGCTGAACGGTAATAGTTTCGGACGTCCATTTCTGCCGATTCCAGGAATCGCGCGAGACGGACTCTGCTTGTTCTCCTCGATTGCCCATCTTCCACAACAAAACACGGCAAAAAGGCAAGCAATTAATAGAATCAACTTCCCCTGCTTTCTTTTTCTCACATTTCTACGTTCTCTATTTAATGGCTGACCATAGAGTTTTGCTTTCATTGAAATATAGAAACATCATTGACCAAGAACCCAGTCTAACTTATTTGAACCCAATCAAATGAGATAATCGAGAGAAACCAAGAGATGTTGAAACTTAACTTCCCACGAAGTCCTTATTTTCCTAACTAATCTTAAGTTTCCCTTGCATCATTATCTGCTGTGCGGTGAGCATTTGGGGAATCTCCAAATTGTCACATTCTAACACAATGTTTCAAAAGCCTCTCTAATTTGCTATGCTAGCTCTTATAATCCAATGTCTCCCAACTAGTTTAATTTTCAGTTGGATCCCAAGTTTTATTTTTGAGTCCAAATTTCAACAAAATCCGTATTATAGATAATTAAATTAATTTTTCATTTTAATCCCTTGCATAGCAGGATACAAAATCTCCTAATTATCATAAATCTTTATTATGCTTCCTACTCTCTCATGTAATTACTTATCAATTTTTGGTGTTGAGATAGATCGAATTAAGGTAGTGCTTGGTGTTTTTCCATGTTATGATTTCAATGGAATGTGATTGTTAAGAACGTTTGATATATATTGAAAGTTATTGATTAAAATATTGATAAAGTTAAATTATCACGTTTCATCCACCAAGTACTTTTTTACGAATGTGATGATAATTCATGAATTTACCCTTATTAAATAAAATAAAATATTCATGTATTTATTTTTTATAATAAACTTTATTTTTAAAAAATATTTGGATTGAATATTTAGTATTAAATTTTAATTAACAATTTTTACAATTTTTTCAAAGTTCCAATGTAACATAATTTACTTTGATTTTGAAAAAAAAAATGAATATAATGCATATCTGCTTTGAAAAATGTTTGATCGGTTGTGTTATTTATTCTACTTTTAAATGGGCTGCCAATCATTTGTTCATTCTCCAAAATCATTCTAGTAGAATTCTCAATCACATACAATAAATCATAAATTAAAGATAAATCATGCAGAAAGATTATGATCAAATCAATCTTAAAGCTAAACTTAAACTTTTTTTTTGTTTTTGCTCGTAAAAATTCATAAATACTATAATAAAATTAAAATTTTAATTAATATATAAAAAGAAAAGAGAAAAAAACACTACCAAATAAATATGATATGTTAATGATACAATATATAAATGATTAAATATGCAAAAAATAAAATAAAATCAAGAAAAAGAATTTACTTTTAAAGAATCCATTGAAATAGTAGGAAAAATCAAAGAGTGGAAGGGAGGAAGAAGACAATAACTTCTTCTTCTTTTTTTTACATTTATTAATAGATTAATGCCTTAAACTAATATAAAATAAAGTTAAATTTATTTTAATGTTTTTTTAACTTTTCAATTTACATAGAAAAGTAATTTTCTCACATTTTATCCTAGAAAATTACATTGAAACTTGAGAAAATAAGGAAAAGTTTGACATATTGAAACATTGGAATCAATCTTCAAAACAATGATGACTTTCCACTTTATCAAACGTTACCTAAAGACTAAATAATTAAGAAATATGATAGGTAAAAAAAATGGTGAAAAGGATGGAAAATCCATCTGCTGGTAAAGGGATCATCAAATTGCCTCTTAGTTCCAAAACTGTGTTAACACTTTACATTGTTTATTGTTTTCCATTTCTTAGGAAGAGTCTAATATTCGTGAAAAGGCTTCATAATCCTGGGTTTAATGTTGTATTTGAGTAAAAAAAAAAAGAAAGAGAAATCAATTGTGGAAAAAGTGACAGTGATAAAGATTTTAGAAACTACAAAAATTTGAGGAATATGTTATAAAATATTATATTTACTGTGAAATCTGAGTTGTTTAAACAGTATTTAAAAAATCTGTAGACAGCTTTATACTGTCTCAGCAAAAAAATAAAACCGTAAAAAGCCATGTCTACAGGTTTGATGGTATGGTATTTTACGTACAACTTGATTCTGATTAATTCAGCTATCTTCCATTTTTCTATTCTGTAAACCTTTTTTTATATAGCAATGCCTGGAAACAAGCTTTCATGGTTGGTTTTGTAGATGGATAAAGCGATATTACTTGGAGAAGTAAGTAAGCAATTGAACGAAGTTCAAGAAGAATGCATCTGAAGCCAGCAGTTCAAAGAAAGGTTTACTACTAATTAACTGCAAGTAGCAGTTCGAGAGAGAAAAACGAAGGCTTAAACTTTTCTCAATAGAGTTTGATCTCTCTTAACAAGGCTTTAGCTTAATAGCAATATTAAAGAATTTGATTGGAAAATCCAGTGGCAAAAAGAAGGGGATTCATTAGTTTGATATTTAGTTCGAATCAGTGAAATGACGAAATCTATCAAAATAATTCAACAGATCTGGGAAGAAATTCCTGATGGTCCCTATAAGAATTTAGAAATCTTATGCTTTAATCGAGAAAGAGATCCATAATGGAATGATTTTGAGTATCGATTTATTAGTAAAAAACCTTCTCCCACATTTGAATTACCGAGACAAGAAATTTATGCGATAATGGAAGCCTGAAAGAGAGAATTTGGATTTTTTCTGATGGAGGTCTATGGGATCATATGGATGTTGGTCCCTATTTTGACTCTTGTATTGAGAATCATAATAGTTTTTGATCATATCTTCTTCTTTTTTTATCGCAATGACTAGAACTACTCATAATCCCTCCCAACCCATAAATAGGAGGATAGTGCATTTCAGTGCACTTGAACCTACGTCTTCTTACATTAAAAAGAATGTCAATGCCAATTGAGCTAAGACTTAATCAACAAGTCAATAAGATTATTTAAATTGAAGTCCAAATGGCAAAAAAAATATTAAAGCATTATACCGAATTTAAATAGGGTAAATTACACCATTAGTCATTAAATGTTTGCACATTTCTGTACCAATTGAAAGCTTTTTCCACCCTTCTCTTCTACAATGTAATTTTTTTCATGAAATAATTTTGGATGTAATTCAGATCGACTTGGATCTAAGGTATATTATTCTATTTGTCGATAGGTATTGATCCACCATATCGATCATCGAATCGTCACTTAGAGCTCGTTGGTAGAATTTCAAATATATATATATAGCAGCCTAGTGACTTAAATAAAAAGTTTTGAATAGTTTAGCGACTTAAACGAAAACTTTTAAAAAATTCAATGATCAAATTATAATTTTTTAATTAAATAAACAAAATAAAGCTTACCCATAATTTAGTAACTAATGATATAATTTAACCATTAAATAATGGCATATAAAAACTAATAGTAGTTGAAAGCTTTGATACTTAGTAGAATGCCCAACAGACTGGATAACTCAAATAAGGGTTAAGAAATGTGACATCTCCCAAGTTCTCACCACGTTTTGTTTGATTGCCAAATGCCAAAGAAGCCCCGAAGAATGACTACAAGTTGTAGTTGCAGTTGAGACAGAGCTTTTATTATTTAATACTCAAACTGGCAATCATATTTCAAGGCAAATGGGTGCCCCCAACTCACTGTACAGATTAGCAGCTTCTAAATTATGTGCCTCTCCCATCACCACTCACCACAAAGGCTGGTTGGTTGGCTGGCTTCCTCCTCAATCCTCAAATCCAATCTATTTCAATTTATCAAGTTTTCTTATGTTGTCTACAAAAGAGCTTCATAAGTTAACAGGCTATATTTCAATGTCGGTTGTAATTTCTAAAAAAAAAAAAAGTTGACTATTGCTTAATGAAAACAAAACCGCCATAAAATTCGTATCTTAAAACTATATAGCACCCAATCACCTTCTCCAAATTAAAGTATTGCCTTGTTAGCTCAAATGCTCAATCATCCAACCATTGATAACCCAACAAAAATACAAAATTGTTGTAATAATTAAAATAAATTCATGAGAATCACAAAGAAGATGAATTTATTATTAATAAATAAATAAAATATTTGTAGAAGAAGACAGGACAACGACCCACCAAACTACCACTCATCAGTTGCTAAAAGTTTACATTGAAGCCTACGAAACCCAGTTGTGTGTGATCGCTCGTAGCTGTCGGCAGAGGTCATTAAAAAGAGTCCAAGGTAACTGTCTTTTTGTTTCTTTCCCTCTTTTTTACACAACAGAAACAGCAAATTGAATAGAAAAGCAATTGGGGAATCTATGAGTGAAGCTGAGATTAAGGAGCAAAAGTGAAGATCTAGCAAGAATTTAGGTTTGGAAGAATCTAAGAAGAAAAGATCAAATGTTGGTCCAAGACCGTGCAGTTCCTAAATCTCCAAAACCTTCCCAGATCAGAAAGCTTCCCACTGTTCAACCCAACAGATTGTCTGAACCCAAAAACCTCGACTTCAACGCATGGGTACCCGACAACTGCTACAGAATCGTAACTATCTTAGTCCTAATCCTCACCATCGCCGCCGTTTTCTTCATCTACTCCTCCACCAACACAGCTTTTCTCCTTTGCCTCCAATCCGAAACCCAGAGCGCCGTGGATTCCATCTCTCTCCCTCAAATCAACTGGAATTCCATCAAACCCATTCCTGACCGCACTTCGCCTTACGCTAATTTCAGATCAGAGCAATGGGTCGTTGTCTCCGTTTCTAATTACCCCTCCGATGCATTGAAGAAGATGGTGAAGATTAAAGGGTGGCAAGTTTTGGC
The DNA here is from genome assembly GCF_007990345.1 of Gossypium hirsutum. Lineage (NCBI taxonomy): Eukaryota > Viridiplantae > Streptophyta > Magnoliopsida > Malvales > Malvaceae > Gossypium > Gossypium hirsutum. The sequence goes on along the minus strand of NC_053445.1, from coordinate 41,600,525 downwards.
AATTGGGAACTCCAGGACTCCCAGTGATTGGAGCTTAAAAGGTGCGATTTTTTTGTCTTTAGATATGCAAGCTAATTTGGGTTTTCGCGTTGTGGATCATTTGCCTTACGATTCTTATGTTAGAAAGAGCGTCGGTTACTTGTTTGCGATTCAACATGGTGCCAAAAAGATCTTCGATGCTGATGATCGTGGGGAAGTAATTGATAATGATCTAGGGAAACATTTTGATGTAGAATTAGTAGGGGAAGGGGCTAGGCAAGAAGTTATATTGCAGTATAGCCATGATAATCCTAATAGGACTGTAGTCAACCCTTATATTCATTTCGGCCAACGTTCAGTTTGGCCTAGGGGATTACCATTGGAAAATGTGGGTGACTTTGGACACGAGGAGTTTTACACTGAGGTCTTTGGTGGGAAACAGTTCATACAGCAAGGGATTTCAAACGGGTTACCGGATGTTGATTCCGTGTTTTATTTTACTAGGAAGTCGGGTTTCGAAGCCTTTGATATTAGGTTTGATGAGCATGCACCAAAAGTGGCCTTTCCTCAAGGTATGATGGTGCCATTGAATTCGTTCAATACGTTATACCATTCATCGGCCTTTTGGGCCTTGATGCTCCCTGTTTCTGTTAGTACAATGGCTTCAGATGTATTGAGGGGTTACTGGGGACAGCGGCTCTTGTGGGAGATTGGTGGTAGTGTTGCTGTGTATCCTCCTACAGTTCATCGGTATGACAGAATTGAGGCATACCCCTTTTCAGAGGAGAAGGATCTTCATGTGAATGTAGGTCGTTTGATCAAATTCTTGGTGTCATGGAGATCAAACAAGCATAGGTTGTTTGAGAAGATATTGGAACTGAGTTATGCCATGGCGGAGGAGGGGTTTTGGACGGAGCAGGATCTCAAGTTTACTGCTGCTTGGCTTCAAGACTTGGTTGCCGTAGGTTATCAGCAGCCAAGGTTGATGACATTGGAGCTGGACAGACCAAGGGCAAATATCGGTCATGGGGATCGAAAAGAATATAACCCTCAGAAATTGCCATCTGTTCATTTAGCAGTGGAGGAAACAGGGATGGTTAGCTCTGAGATTGGGAATTTGATACGATGGAGGAAGAATTTTGGAAATATCGTGTTAATCATGTTCTGCAATGGTCCTGTGGAACGTACTGCCCTGGAGTGGAGACTGCTTTACGGGCGGATATTTAAAACTGTGGTTATTTTTTCTGCGCAGAAGAATTCGGATCTTGCCATTGAAGAAGGTCAATTAGATCAAATTTACAAGTAAGTTGCCACAAGAATCATCACTTGCCCTTCACATGATACTTTTAATCTATCAATTTATCTTTCCATGGTGCATCTTTCTTAGAATATTGATATATATATTTTTAATTTGTTACTTTCTTTGCTTTTGAATATTGTTTTGGTAGACTAAAGTGATATTCTGGTTTACTAGATAGCTTTTGCTTCCAGCCATTATTTGCCTGATTTTCTTTCATCTGTACCTGGCCAGGGAGGTTTTGCAATATAAGTCCTGATAAATTGTTCTTTAAATCTTTGGACAAAATGAATTTGGGCATAAGTCATTAACCGCGATATTATTCATAGATAACAATTATTAGTTTCTGTTCATCATATTTTCATAAATTACTTTATCCATGAGCAACCAATATGAAATTTTTGTAAAAGCAACTGATCCATGGACAGCTAAAATGAAAGTCTCTTCATCTTCTTTCACGTGCTTTGCACAGAAAATAATTTGCAGTTATTACATGCATGAGGTGATGAAGAAAATGATATCATATTGTGCTTAGGTTGATGAAGACTTTTAGAAAACTGCTTAATTTCGTTTTATACTTGGTTTTTTTTTCCTGTTCATATTGAAGATCTTAACCCGTTGATTTATGTTAATCTTGATCCTTTATATTATCTTATAGATTGGAGGTGTAAATGCAGAGGGACTAGCAAATAATGATTGTAATATATTGGGAAGTGGAGGTTGATATTTGTTGTATAAAGCAACTTGTGTATCTAATTATTATTTTAGTTGAATTTTAGAATAATAAATGAGTCTCTCTCCTGATTGTAAATAATTGATCCATAACCTTACTTTTTGCAAAGGGCATTCCATTAGCCTTAAAGAATCGAAGTTGTACTTTAAACAGTTCTTGCATGAAGTAGATTGACCATGGTATTTGAAACCGGGATTTGCTATACCTTGTGATTAGTTTTTGTTGATTCCAGACTGTACCTTCAGACATTTTAAAATCTCTAAATGGCCCCTCTTTCCTGATTTCTTCATCATCGTCAAGGATCCGTTCCTTTCTTGTTGTGGCATCTCTGTTTTTCAATCAAAGTACTACCTCTTCTTTCCCATGATATATCATACGGAGGCTCCCTCTTCTACCTTGAGCTAAGCTTTGCCAGGAGGAAGGGGTGCAGTGGAATCCTTTTCACTAAGATTCATAATTATTTTACTTTTTTATAGCATAACCTCGGATTATGAATTCTTCTTCTTCTTGTTTTGATTCTCCCTACTAAGCAAACCCTAAAAGGGAAGAGTTACCTTATAATCTTAATGGAGTTTTATGAATTATAAATGCAATAATAATTGCATGTTTTTGTGTGTTTTTTTTCTATATTTTTGACAGGTTATCACATTTGGTACTTAGTCAATTAAGGTTTTGTATGTTCCTTTCTTCTGAATTAAGACTTTCTAAAGGCAGCAAATGGTTGTTAAATGGTCAATTTATGGTTGGTTAACCATGGAAATCGTAGCTGTTAAGTGAGGTCATGCCTGTTTTATGTTTGCTAATTGTCTCTCAACATATTTTGTAGGCATCTGCCCAAGATATTTGATCGGTTTTCAAGTGCGGATGGCTTTTTATTCCTCGAAGATGATACCGTTCTTAATTACTGGAATCTCTTACAGGCAGACAAGACTAAGCTATGGATAACGGATAAGGTACCTAAATTCTACCTTTTCACTTGGCATTTGTGCTCTACTTGTTCTTTTACATATGTAAAATGTTGCCAATAATTATTTGTTCTACCTACGGTACTTCAGCTTTTGTATTTTCTTTTAAGAATTTATATTGTTCTAGTACTTAGCTGTTAGACAGTAGATTTCTTTCGCCATTTATTTGAAGAAAACATTTTGGATTGTTTAAAAATAATTTTGCAAATAGCAATAGTCTTACAAGCTTGGCATATTATGTTCCTAAAATATGGAATTGTTCATTACGAGTAACTACTAAGTCACTGCTCTTATTTTCTTCTTCATTTGATGGCATTTAGGTATCCATGTCTTGGAGTACTGCATCAACCAAAGGAAGTTCTGATTGGTACTCAAAGCAAGCGGAGCTGGTAAGGAAGGTAGTTAGTACAATGCCGGTTCACTTCCAAGTGAACTATAGAGAAGTTGTGAGGAGTGACCAGAGCCTCACAATTTGCAGTTCCGAGGTATTCTACATTCCTCAACGGTTTGTAGCGGACTTTGTTGATCTTGTTAATCTGGTCGGACATCAAGATATCCATCAAAAGGTTTCCATACCCATGTTCTTTTTGTCGATGGATTCACCTCAGAATTTCGATTCAGTGCTTAGTACAATGGTGTATAAGCCAGAACCACAATCTGCTAATTCTTCTTCGACACATTATTCCGCACACGCGCCTGCAGTGCATCCATGGAAGGTGTCAAGCGAGCAGGAATTCATAAAGCTAATCAGAATAATGGGTGAAGGTGATCCTCTCTTAACGGAGTTAGTTTGAACATGAATGAAAGGCAGTAGTGTGGAGGAAAGAAACATGTACTACTTTTGTAATTGTAATGTGAAGAACTGTTTTTTTCTTTTTCTTTCTTTTCTTTACTTGTTCCATAATCATTTTTCAGGGGGAAAGGGGGTGTTCTTTTTGTAAGTTCCTCTGTAGATTCATTACATTTGTATGATTCATTACTGGTTGCAGATTCTATTTGAAGAGAAATGAAATGATTCTGGTCTTTTGGGCCCATCAGTATATACATGAGAAGCTCTCTGTTAATTTTCAATCTTCTTTTCTGATTTTAATGCTTACTGAAATTTCAGGTATCCGGTCAGTTTATAAAATTGAGAATTAATTTTACAATTGAGTCTTAATTTAACAAATTTAGTCGTAATATTTATATTTTTTTGTCTATATTTTACACAAAAATTATAAATATTGATGGCTAAATTTTTATTAAACCAATAAAATATATACCGATGTTAAAATAATATTGATGTTATAATTAATTGTCCTTAGTCACTCACTTTCAAAAATGATAAAGAGTAAATTGTTCTAATTTTTAAGAGAGATCAATTTACTTAATATTAAAATTGAAATGAATTAAAATTTTCTTTTACCTTACATATTTTAAATTTAAAGGATTAAACATTCAAATTTTATTGCATGAGCAATTAGATGTTTTTATTTTTATACAAAAAAATAAATTTGATTTTTTATTGTTTTCACTTGCCGAATTAGATTTGTATATTAAAAAAAAAACTTAGTTGTAATAATATGTAGGTTTATATCATTTCAAAAAAGATTTCTATGTAGTGTCGATTAAGCCTTAAATTAATTGGCATCATAGTTATTGTAACAATTAGGAAAAGGTAGGTTCAAGGGCACTTAATCCTGTATTTTCTTCTGATTTAAGGGTTTGAGGGGTTATGAGCCGTTGAGGGGGATCCACTCCTTCGGGAGAAGTATACAAAATGTCATCTATCGAGCACCTGACCAATCCCCCAACAACTGAAGGTATTGTCTCTTAATAAGAGTTTTGTCTTTCATACTTTGTCAAGAGTCAACGTGCTATGAGCATCTGCCCGGTGGTCCTAGTTCACTAAGTAGAGAGTGTCTTGGTTGGTGGACCTACAAGACTCAAGGGGAAGGTGTTAATATAGGGCATGAGAATAATTATGTAGTCACGAGTACAAGCGATAACCTCCTGAGGGACTATATCTTCAATTGTTGGGAGACTGGTTAGCAACCAATGAACGACACTTTGAAAACTTCTCTCGAAGGAGTTGTAATGGCCCAAATTTTTTGGTATTTCCTACGAGGCTGTTATGATAATATTATCTGTATATCCGACGAGAGAATTCATTTGTAATATATTTAATTATTTTTATACTATTGAGAGGTCATTAAAATGCATCTTGACATATTTTAGAGTTTCAAGCTTAATCAAGTAAAATACGAGATGATGGGGCAAAATGATAATTTTGCTCCTAAGGGCATTTTGGTAATTTGAGACTAAAAAATGGTTAAATATTAATTTTTATGGTGATGTGTGGTGATGAGATGATTTTTAGATTTAAACGTATTGGTTGTATATTAACATGATTATGCTTTTGTTTTATTGACTTAAATAATGAAAGTACCACTTAACTTTGTCGTTTAGTGTACAGTTTGTTTATTTCCATGCGCAGGTATTAACAGATCTCGAAGACCTGAGAAGTGATTCGGCATCCAATCCACAACTCTTGACTCAACATTGTTTGTATAGTCCCCTTATGATTTCAATATATGGCATGTACCAAAAGTTTGAGTGTAACAATCCGTTTTCAATGGTGTCAGAAACAATGATTTTGGGACCCTAATTTCGACCAATAAGTCAATAATTATCATTTATTTAATAATTACAGGGTTACTAAAGTGCCATATTAAAATTTAGTTAGGTAATTTTAATATTTAGATAGTTAATTAAGAAAAAATAACTAAATCGTAAAAATTGCAAAACTTTAATTGATATTAATTTTTTATTAGTTAATATGCATGATTAAAGATTTTTAAAGTACTTAAGAGGTAATTGGACCATAATTAGTCTAAGTGGACGGTTAATGGGTTGTCATCAAGCATTTCATATGTTAAAATATATTTATTTAATAATAATATATGTTAAATAATAAAACAAAAAGAAAAGAATCATCATCTTCTTAAGGTTACCACAGAAAATAAGCTTCAAAATCCCATCGTTAAAGCTTCTTAAGTTCAGCCAACAAGACTCTTGCATGTGAGTGATTTCTTTATCCGTTTTTAGTAAATTATGTATGTTTAGGTAAATTCGTAGTAAATTTGTTACACTTATTGATGTTTTGAATTCTAATCATATATGTGTATAAGTATGTATGTATAATGGGCATAGTTAATTAAGGTAAGTTTGATGGTGGAACAAAGGTTTGAAATGTAAAGCATGGTAATTTTACTTGTTTGAATTGAATTATGTTATTATATGGAATATTTGAGATCAAGTTGATCATGGTATGAGGTTTTAATTATGAAAAGGTTAAGGTATACAAGTTAAGTTCGTGTGAACTCAATGAATAGCTAGGATACAAATGACATGTCATTAGGGTGTTCCAAGCAGTAAGTGCCGATGATTACAGGTCAAGACACTTTGTGCCGGTGATATATATATTTCCAGGTACTATGTACCAATGTTACAATTCTAGGCACTTTGTGCTGGGGATATATTTCCAGGTACTATGTACAGGTGGTGGATACCATACCGATGGCTGGAATCTAGTATTTGTTGCAGTTCTTGTAAGCTTGTATGAGCAGCATTTCTGATGATCAACTCGTGTAAGCATTATTCTCGTGTATCCAAAGTTAATTTGCTATTTTTCTCCGAGCAAAACGATTAATGGAATGTTTCGAAATAAAGTTCATGGCATGAATGGTTAAATACATGTAATGGTTGTAAATTGATACGTGAATCATGTATCTTGATATCTTTTTTAATATTATATGTACATTTTTAACCGTTTGATATGGTAGGAAATGTGAAACAAGGCATGAAATTCTAGTTAATGCTTAAAATGATAGGTATGTGATGTTTTAACTATACGAACTTATTAAGTTTTATGTAAGCTTATCTCATTTCGTTTTCTTCATTGTAGATTGTCAGGCTCGAGTTGTCGATTTGATCGTTTCTGGAGATCACACTATTCGTCAATTTTCTCGGCAACTGTTTACTTATTTTGACTCGATTATAAGTGGCATGGCCTGTGACATGGCCTGCCACACAGTCGTGTGCCACACACGATTGATTGATACGACCATATGGCCTGTTTAATTTTGGAGCAGGTTTGTCCACACGACCTCAGTTAGTTACACGGTCTGGTGACACGATCGTGTGTCCCAAGAGTACACGGTTTAAATCTATTACACAGTTAGACAACACGACCATGTTAGGGACTACACTTTTTACCTAAATTGTAACACCCCTTACCCGTATTTGACGCCGGAGTAGGGCACGAGGCATTATTAGAACACATACACTTGTAAACGTATTTAACCGAGTTATAAAATTTCATCTAAATTAATAATTTTCAAAATTGTTAACATGCTTTTATAACTTCTCACAATATATCCTCAAAATATTATATTCATAATAAATAGGGCTTACGAGACCCGATACATACTCATGCAATTCAATGCTTCATTTTTGTTTCATTCAATTCGCAATTTCTCATGCTCACAATTCAAATCATATCACTAGCAATTTCCATTTAATTACCATGCATTTCAATTAAAACACAATAATTAAAATAATTAGGGTCTGTTTGATTGGCAATAAAATGTTTGCCGTAAAATGATTTCTGGAAAATGTTTTACTTTTCTGTAAAATGATCTACTGGAAAATATTTTCTGGTGTTTGATTGAATCTGTGTAAAATATTTTCTACTGTTTGACAGATTTCCTGAAAATATTTTCCGAAAAAGTTATTTTTTACATATATTAATATATATTAATAAATTTTTATATTTTAAATTGTTTTTACATATATTGCAATGATTTATTTATAATAATACTCAATTATTAAGCTACAATATTGATCGTTATAAATTGAAAAAATATTATCCACAATGAGTACTAGAAATAATATTGAATAATTATAAATTGCTTCGAAACCACAATGAGTACTAGAAATAATATTATCCAAATACATAATTAGTAGTACACCACATAGTAACAACATTGTCCAAGTGCATAATATTACACCACATAAAAGTATCAATATCTTCAACCCTGAGAAAATTTTTGAAGCCAAATTTTTCTATGCTTCTTACTTTTAACTAAAAAAGCTTTGGCCTTTGATTCACGACTCACTAGATAATCAAACACAAAACACAAGAAGTCATCATCAAATCCTTCTTCCTCCATCAACATCACTTGTTCGTAAAGCTGTGATGTCTTATCGACAGTAAATTGTTCCAAAGCATTAGCAATTTTGCCAAGTTGTTCACCCACAAATTTAATTTGTTCATCAACGAGACTTTCTTGACCACTTTTTCTTTTACGTTTGGATGTGCCAGATGAATATACATTTGTTCTTACCTCTTCAGCCTCTTCATTGTCGCAGTCTACAGGCATTGAATCTTCATTACCATCATCCAAATCTAGGTCAGCAAATGTTCTGGCAAAACTCCTTGTTGCATATCTTTGCCAACAACCAAAGCTATTTCATCATAATGATCAATGCTTTTATTCAGAAATGGTTCATACTTCTTGTGTGCCTGTTGGATATTATACACAATTAGAATAACAAGTAAAAAACAATTGAAATATACTTAACATATATAGTCATATATTACCATCACTGTTGCATCATATGTCGCTCTATCACATGTGATCATTTTCATGTTATCATCCCATCCAAAACCACTTTCACCTCGAATTTTGCATATAATCTGCCACTGGTTTTTTACTGTCCTCAAATGATTTTCCACATGCTTCGCATCGCATTGGACTTGGAATCTTTCAGAAATGGCGTCGACAACTCGATTAATAGAAACTGATTTGAAAGTATTAGAAGGCTTATTTCCTTTTCGAGCCTCCTCTGCTAGAATTTCAAGGAAAACATGTTCCATCGGTTTTGTCCACCTGAATTGCTTGGAGGTCCCTTCTTTGTTGCCCTTACCCATTCTACATTAAATAATTGTCATTGTCAATAATTTCAATATCCAACAAGCTTAAAACATAATAATCAATTCAATATCCAACAAGGTTAAAACATAATCAATATCTAACAAATTCAAGACATATATCAAAATCCAACAATCTAAAATTTCAATATCATTATCCAACCAACATTTACAAAAAAAAAGAAAATTATACTAAAACATACATAACATAGAAACAATAACCCTAAGCCCTAAATCTACCTAATATTTCTAGCCATATAATCAGTCCACATAGTTTGTGCAATTTCATCTCTCTCTTGCTTCTTGTCTTTCTTCTCGCTCCGTGAGAGTTTGTATTATCGAATCAGACTCAGACACCTCGTATAATCCTTGATTAAGTAAATCACTAGGATCAACTCCCATTATATGATTATGAATGATACAACAAGCCAAAACTATATCTACTCGAGTTTGAAAATTCCAAAATGGTTCAGCATCTAATACATGAAACCGTTTTTTCAAAATCCCAAAAACACGTTCAACAGTGATCCGTAATGATGAATGGCGAAGATTAAAGAGTTCCTTTACATTTTCAGGCCCTTCAGCACCAAACTCTTTTAAATAATATCGGACACCACGATATGGGGTAATACATCCAATTCGGATGCCATATCCAGCATCAGCAAGATAATATTTACCTACAATTTTACAATACATAGTTAATACTAATAAACTATGAGCTTACTAGAACTATTTGTGATAAATATTACCTTCCGGAATTCTTAATCCTCTTGGGCGTGAAAGTGCATCACTTAAAATACGAGAATCATGTGCACTACCTTCCCAACCAGCTAGAACATTGGAAAATTTCAAATCAAATGTAATGGCAGCCAATACATTTTGTGTCATCCCCCATTTACGGCTACGAAATCTTCCTTGCATGCTAAGTGGAACGGATGCACGAATATGAGTTCCATCTAATGCTCCAATACAATCTTTAAAATAAGGATAAAACCTTGGATTATTTCTAATTTCACTAGGAGTTGACTCATCAGGTAATCTAATAACTAGTCTATACAATTTCAAAATAGCTCTCAGTACAACCCTAAAGTAATGGTGAACTGTCTGAGTTGATCTATAATATCTAGATCCAATCACTCGAAACCTTACATTATGACCAATTATATGTAAAAATATAACTACTTGCTCCCTAATATCGACAGATTTAGATGATTGTAACAAATTATTCGTACTAAGAATATCACATAAATTAAAAAAGGCGATCGGTCTCATCATTATCACATCAATGCAATGCTGGTCACCACTATATAAAATACTGTTAATATAGTTTTCTCTTTCATAATCTCGATTCACACGAGGGCGAGAAGCAATTTCCTTCCTAGTTTCTAATTTTTTAATCCAAAGAGCTCCAAAAGCTAAAACTGAAGCCACAACTCCGACAATTGCCATTTGATGTTGATTACGATCCATCTACACAAAATAATGCCACACAAATATATGATCACTACTACAAAAGATGCAAGATTTTCATAAGATCACTTAAAGTTACCATGACTAAAAAAGTGCATACATACATATCAAGCTAATTATAATTGCTCAATAATAATTTTTTGAAAGTAGCACTTAAAATATATTGATCATAGTTAATACAATACTTCAATTGGTGCAAGATTTTGTTATATATTATTAGGTTACCTTTCATGTATTTATAAAAAATATTTTTATTATTTAAGTTACCATGTATTTATAAAAAATATACATTAACATATTGATCATGTATTTATAAAGTTACCATGACTTAAAAAATATTGATCATAGTTAATACAATACTTTAATATTTAAAATATTATTTATAAAAAATATACATTAACAGAAATTTGATTATTTAAGTACTGTTTTTTATTGCAAAAACATTATTAAAAATGGTGATGCCTCTTTTTTAAAATATAAAAAAATTTTAAATTATAATTGCTATCAAGTGTGTTTTCTTTTTTTATTTCGATATAAACAAAAAATTTGACAATGTTATAAATTTATTTTTATTTCTATTTTTATAATTTTTTAAATTAAAAATTGATTACTTTTTATAAAAAATAAATAATGTTTAAGTGCACTGCTACAATTGCTATATAGATAACAATAAATACAGTTAAAATTTCAGACATAATTAACAAAAATATCAGTCCCTAAGATGCCTATATAGATGAGTTATTACTAGCTTCTTGATTTCTTAAATCAAAATCTACTTGAAAAGTTAAAAACAAATTTGATTTTGGTTCATCTGTCATTTGCAAAAGTTTTGAGACTTTCCCATTTCTAACTTCATCTTTTCTTTAATTCTGAGTCTTTGAACTGTGAAAAAAATGGTGGGGTGCATGAATTATTTCCCTCCTGTTCATACTGTATATTCACTACAATCTCTTTCATGGAAATTTAGCATGTTTGAATTCAGATAGCAAATGAATATTTATCACACCTAAACTTCCAAATTGATATCAATGTGTAATATTTAAACAACATTTCCTTATATTTTAAAGAAAAAAACATAATTCCTTGCCATAAACTCTATATTACTACATATATTTAAATCTATAACATGGAAACTTGGGAAAAGGTCCTTGTTCCCATAAACTTATACTGTTCCCCATTGGTTATCGGCTGTCTTGTTGGTTAATAGCAGCTTCTGTGCTTGTATTGCACCACAAATGCATATTACCACTGACAACATAATAATAACAACCTAAAGCCAGACCTTTTCAATGCCAATTCCATATGCTATAAATCATGCCAAAATTACCAAAATTCATGACATACGCACATATATATTAACCTACCATCAACCAAATATAACAACTCATCACTGTCATTTCCCAAGTAATACGTAAACAAATTACAGTCAAAATGTAAATCAATAATAAACCATACCCAAACACATCCAACAACCATGCTTAATTCACTTGAACCGAATTATAACAACCACAAATGCATATTATACAAAATCATAAATCAAGCACACCACAAACATATAACAACCACAAATGCCATGCCATTGGCAGACCAGAACCAAGAAAGAAGACATTCCAAAGATAAAACCTTGGACCAACCTCTTATGAAAATATCAACCAAGGCCACCAACTGGAGTAAGAATGCTGAGGTAGAGGCTAGGACAGCAAGAACTATACAGCTGGAGGTCAAGCATAGAAAGAAATTAGAACCGTTAGGAGCAATAAAAAATCAAACACAAATCATTAATGGTTTAATTTAATGGATTGAAATTACAATATATCAATACTTGTATTATATGGTGTGAATCATGCTTCAAACAGAAGAAAATTGCAATCTATGATTGAATGCTAATTGTTTGCAGACAAGTAGGGTCGCGTAAGGAATCTCAAAAGGAAAATATAGCAGGATCAGACATGATATCCAAAAAAATCCAAAAACTTTTGCAGTAGAGGAAAGAAAATTTTTGTAAAAGAAAACATAACTTTTATTGGAAATTGCCTTCTTCTGAAATTGGAAGGCCATTTTGAACCGGATGGTGAAACTTCTACTCGAGGAATAAAACAATGTTGCCCAACACTACTACCAGTAATAGTTTCAACATAATAATAACAACCTAGATCCCAATTTTGTCACAACCAATTCAGTACAATTACATAAATCAACACTTCGGTTAATGTTTCTCAATAACATTATTGGAACCCCAACTTTCAACTAAAAATCTCATGACTAGGTACATAGTAAATTTCAAAGAATTCAGGACTTCTGATGAATACAGAAGGGATTGTTCTTCAATATTTCCAGATGCAGGATAAATTTTATCTGAACTGGGATATGTTCTAGATTCACCTGGAATCCTCAGAAGCACAAAATCATTCACCTTGTTTACCACTTCATTAGTAGTTGACAGTATAGCTTAATCCTTTAGGTATGTCGTGTTATTGAAATTTTCCTCGAGTTCTAGATAAATGTAGCCAAATATTGCACAAACTGAATCAGTCGTTAAGGGATTAAGAATCAATATGGTATGGTAATGGGTTGGGGAATCTACATTAACCTCTAGTGCGACATTAGGTATTCTTCCATCACCTAAATCTAATAACTATTTGTTAAAATCAGATACTATATCAGAATTTTTATCTTTAAGTTGCATATTTATTATTAAGGTGAGCAACCGACAATGATTCCATAGGTATGATTTCAAAATAGAAGCTAAGACAACATCAGTCTTACTCCCTTTTGGAACAACAAAAATTTGCAGGATCAGACATTACTGATCTGCATATTTATTATTTACCTTGCATTACCCAATTTTTGTGCATAAAAACCTAAAACCCTTTTACAATTACTGAACAATGCACTAATATCGGGACAGAAAATACAAACCCAGCAAGTCTTTTTCGACATTGAAAATAAAACCATAAAAAATCAAATAATGTCTATAATAATAAGTTTACCTGAAATTTCCCACAGATCTGACAAAAATTGGAGTGGAGATAGCAAAAATAAATGGTGGTCGGAGTGAACGTTTGGATCGGTAACTGAATCAGCCGGAGAAGAGGGAACCGAGGAAATGAAAGAAAACTGTGATAATCTGCCACTGGGAACTGAGGAAATGAAGGAATGAAGGACTTCTTGTGGGGGGGTTAGTGGAAAATCAGTCGACAAAAGCACTTTTTCTACCGGAAATGATGGAAGGAATGAAGGTATTAGAAGGCAGGAGAGCAGGGAAAATGTAACCCAATTTCCCGTGTTGCGGAATTGATTTTCCAAAAGGAAAATGTTTTCCGCCAATCAAACACTGGAAAACTTGTAATTGATTTTCCGAAAAATCAATTCCGCCAATCAAACACAGCCTTAGATTTGAATTACAGTAATGTAAATTTACTAGGCTAAATTGCATAAATATCATGATACATGAGCGTTTTGGAAATTTTCCATTTTCCTCGACTTTTCACGCGATTTTGATTTAAATTAATAATTTCATTAATTTATTAATTTAGACGATAAAACTATTCATTTCTTGAAATTTGGTCATTTTTTCCATTTTTACAAAATTACCCTAAAAATTTTACTTTTATTCAATTTAGTCCCTAAACTTAAAACATGTAAATTAGCTATTTTTACAATAAAATCATATTATCAGAATATTCACATATATTTTTCCTCCTCCTTCACTCCATTCCACATCCTTAATATATACATGATACCACTATTTACTTATTTACTCATAACAAGTTGTTCACTTGAGTCATAGTCACTAAATTAATTATATCTTAAGCTACAGAACTTCGAATTGAGATCCGTAAATTTTTTATGAAACTATACTCACATATATTCTTACCATAAAATTTTCAGAATTTTATGTTTAGCCAATAAGTACAGTTTATTCTTTAAAGTTTCCCCTATTTCACTGTTTGACAGTTCCGACCCCTTTTCACTAAAAATTAATTATCTCTTTGTACAGAATTCAGATGATGTTACCGTTTATTTATATTTAAAATATACTAATTCAGGATTTTAAACATATAAATTTAAGCCTCTAATTATTTTTATAAAATTTTTTATGATTTTCCAAAGTTAGAACAGGGGAACCCGAATTCATTCTGACCTTGTCTCACAAAAATTATTATATCTCATGTTTTACAATTTCATTACTTACACCGCTTCTTCTATAAGAAACTAGACTTAATAAGATTTAATTTCATATTTTTTTCCTCTTCTAATTAAATTTCCATAATTTATGGTGATTTTTCAAAGTTAACCTACTGTTGCTGTCCAAAACTGTTTTAGTGCAAGATGTTTATTATCATGTTTATAACACCCTTATTTTCTTTTGCTACACTATTTCTCATCACTTTCTCTTATTTTCTCTTCACTAACATATCAAGAACATAGGACCATATATACGAAAACTTTACATTAACATCATTTCCATACTTTTTCAATAATATCAAACTTAAAAATATATTAAAATCTTAATGTTCTTACCTTGTCATATTGATTTCAATCTTTAACTTAATTTTCTCTCTCCTCCAGCTTCTATTTCTTGAATCTAACTTGATATTCTAGCTCCCCATAGTCTCCTTGTTATCTTTCTCTCTTAATGGATATGGAAATTCTTTTGATTTCTATATGAAAATGGTGAATTTTTGGTGGAAGGACCAATTTGTAAAGAAAGCAAAACTTTCTTTCTTTCTCTCTTTTTCTCACGTTGGTGCATGGAAAAATAGTGGGTTCCCTCATTCTTCATCTTCCTTTTCTTATATATATACTAAATAAAATAATAAAATATTATTTAAAAATTAAATTAAAATACTAATAAACTAATATTTATTTATTTAATTAATATAAAATATCTCCAACATCATCATTATCTTCTAGATTTCTCTCTCTTTTAATTAACCATTTTGCCCTTATGATCTTTTAAAAATCCATTCTTGAGTCATCACTTAATTTAGTAAAATTGCGATTTAGTCCCTCAAAATTCTTCACCTTTTTCAACTTGGTCCTAATCCATCCATTTTCCTTAGTTTCTAGATCATTCCACCCTTAAAATATTTACACCATTGGTCCTTCATATTTTTCATATTTACACTTGAACCTCTCAATTTTTGAGTATTTACTCTTGGGCAACAAAACTTTTCTCACTTTTGCGATTTAATCTTTTCTTGAACTAATATGTCATAATATACTTTCCAATGTTGGCATAACTCCAAAATTTCCCCTTTTTGTCGCTTTATTTCCTTATTTTATTATATCAAAGATAATATCTTACTGTAAAAAAATTTTTTAGGGTATTACATGAATTTTTACAAAAGTTTCAGTTTAGTCATAATTTGATTCCAAGTTTTTTTAAAGGTCCTATATGTTAAATTAATGCTTGGTTTTGATTGCAAATCACATCATATTGTTGTTAATGTTGTTTAATAGATTTGTTGGTTATTTTTGTCGAATCTTTATATGATAGAAATGCTTTACAACTGTAATACCTTATAGCTCGGGTTAGGTGATCGGACTAGGTATAGGATGTTACATTGAGTCACTTTTGTAATGTAAATAGTCATTTTGGAATCTTAAATTGGTAATGTTATTTCGAGTCCCAAGCATATGAATTGTTAAATGCATTCATGAGATTAGTATAAGGTTGAAACGGTTGAAATATGCAAATGGTAACATATGTTGAGTCGATTTTAAGTTGGAATAGTCAAATTGGTAAATTTTGATTAGAAATGCTTGTTTGATTTGTGGCATATTATATGCTCGAAAGTGTGTACTTTGCTTAAATGGAATAGGTATAGAATTGGTCATTTTGTAAGTTGTTGTGAATTGGTTCCTAATGGATATTGTGCAAAATAGTAGGTGACGTCCTAAGGACAGACCTTCAACATTGAAATGTGAAATCGATAAAAAGTGGTGTCGTGACCATGGATCTCCGATGTCTTGATGAAACTTATTGTTTTGTCAAAGTTGCGACGTGATACCTTCGACATCGCGACACCAACCTGAGAATTTTAAAAATGTTATATTTTAGTCCTCAACCAACCTCGATTTATCAAAAGAGCTTTCATAAGTTCGTTTATATCCTGAATTTAATTATATAACATTTTACAATTATGTATTGAGCTTAAAATAACACATAAATTGTTTATTTGAATTGCAAATGTGATTGTAGTTGCTCCAGCAATGAATATGACATCTTGTAGCTCAGACTCGATGATCGGGTTGAATATGGGGTGTTACAAAATGTCACTAAAGTAAGAAGTTTCCTTGATTTAGCCGGATATTATCGGAGGTTTATAAAATGATTCTCGATAATTGCTTCTTGTTTGACCTAGTTACTGCAAAAAAAATGTTAAGTTTGAATGGTCGAATAAGTGTCAGTAGAGTTTTGAGAGATTAAAGGCAATGTTGATAAAAGCATTTGTTTTGACATAACCTGAGTATAGTAAAGAATTTTTAGTATTTAGTGATGCATCTCACAATGGTCTAGGTTGTGTATTAATGCCAGAGAGCAAAGGAGTTGTGTATGCTTCACAACAACTCAAGTCACACGAGAAGAATTATCTCACTCATGAATTAGAGCATGCAATAGTAGTTTTTTCTTAATGATTGGGAGACACTACTTATATGGTGAGAAGTGTCATGTCTTCACTAATCATTAAAGTTTAAAGCATATGCTTATTTAAAAGGAACTAAACTTGAGACTATGTAGATGGGTTGAATTGCTTAAAGATTATGGTTCTATTATAGATTATCATTTACCCTCTTTTTTTTCTTACCAACCATGCTCATTTTCTTATCAATCAAACATGTGAAAACCCCATAAATTAAAGCTATTTTTTATTCAATCTCTTTTAATTTAGTCCCCTTTTTTCTTTAGCTATACGAGTTGATGACACCCACTTCGACGGTCTTACTCTTTGCTACATATATAATACTAGTTTTGGGCTATAGTGTTTTC
Source organism: Gossypium hirsutum (assembly GCF_007990345.1). Taxonomy (NCBI): domain Eukaryota; kingdom Viridiplantae; phylum Streptophyta; class Magnoliopsida; order Malvales; family Malvaceae; genus Gossypium; species Gossypium hirsutum. The sequence goes on along the minus strand of NC_053445.1, from coordinate 41,583,110 downwards.
ATCTTTTTATCATTTCTAACCCAAGAATTGGAGAGAGATTACATGTCAAGGCCATTGTATTTGATATTTCTAACTTTATCAATTGAATGAAAGAAAGAACAAAGTGAAAGATATTGTTTAAAGTAATTTTGTGTACAAAAATCTTAAACATATATTTATATTTACTTATTAAAATTTTTAAAGATTTTTAAGTATTTTATCCAATTTTTATAGTAAGGACTAAAATGGTAAATATTGTAAACGTTGATGACTAAATTTGATAAAATTTTTAAATTTAAGATTAAATTGATATAATATATAAATATTGAAAAACTAAATTTAGTATTAGGTGAACAAAATAAAACTACTTTTACATCCATTAAAACAAACCCAAAAATATTTAATTTTGAAAATTAATTAATAAAAAAATTAATTAAGTGATGAATATGGAATGAGTTGAATAATATACTACTTACTATAATAGTATTTTATCCTAAAATATTTGCAGAAGAAGACAGGACAACGACCCACCAAACTACCACTCATCAGTTGCTAAAAATTTACGTTGAAGCCTACGAAACCCGGTTGTGTGTGTTCGCTTGTAGCTGTCGGCAGAGGTCATTAAAAAGAGTCCAAGGTGACTGTCTTTCTGTTTCTTTCCCTCTTCTTTACACAACAGAAACAGCAAATTAAATAGAAATGCAATTGGGGAATCTATGAGTGAAGCTGAGATTAAGGAGCAAAAGTGAAGATCTAGCAAGAATTTAGGTTTGGAAGAATCTATCTAAGAAGAAAAGATCAAATGTTGGTCCAAGACCGTGCAGTTCCTAAGTCTCCAAAACCTCCCCAGATCAGAAAGCTCCCCACTGTTCAACCCAACAGATTGTCTGAACCCAAAAACCTCGACTTCTCCGCATGGGTACCCGACAACTGCTACAAAATCGTCACTATCTTAGTCCTAATCCTCACCATCGCCGCCGTTTTCTTCATCTACTCCTCCACCAACACAGCTTTTCTCCTTTGCCTCCAATCCGAAACCCAGAGCGCCGTGGATTCCATCTCTCTCCCTCAAATCAACTGGAATTCCATCAAACCCATTCCTGACCGCACTTCGCCTTACGCTAATTTCAGATCAGAGCAATGGGTCGTTGTCTCCGTTTCTAATTACCCCTCCGATGCATTGAAGAAGATGGTGAAGATTAAAGGGTGGCAAGTTTTGGCAATTGGGAACTCCAGGACTCCCAGTGATTGGAGCTTAAAAGGTGCGATTTTTTTGTCTTTAGATATGCAAGCTAATTTGGGTTTTCGCGTTGTGGATCATTTGCCTTACGATTCTTATGTTAGAAAGAGCGTCGGTTACTTGTTTGCGATTCAACATGGTGCCAAAAAGATCTTCGATGCAGATGATCGTGGGGAAGTAATTGATAATGATCTAGGGAAACATTTTGATGTAGAATTAGTAGGGGAAGGGCTAGGCAAGAAGTTATATTGCAGTATAGCCATGATAATCCTAATAGGACTGTAGTCAACCCTTATATTCATTTCGGCCAACGTTCAGTTTGGCCTAGGGGATTACCATTGGAAAATGTGGGTGACTTTGGACACGAGGAGTTTTACACTGAGGTCTTTGGTGGGAAACAGTTCATACAGCAAGGGATTTCAAACGGGTTACCGGATGTTGATTCCGTGTTTTATTTTACTAGGAAGTCGGGTTTCGAAGCCTTTGATATTAGGTTTGATGAGCATGCACCAAAAGTGGCCTTTCCTCAAGGTATGATGGTGCCATTGAATTCGTTCAATACGTTATACCATTCATCGGCCTTTTGGGCCTTGATGCTCCCTGTTTCTGTTAGTACAATGGCTTCAGATGTATTGAGGGGTTACTGGGGACAGCGGCTCTTGTGGGAGATTGGTGGTAGTGTTGCTGTGTATCCTCCTACAGTTCATCGGTATGACAGAATTGAGGCATACCCCTTTTCAGAGGAGAAGGATCTTCATGTGAATGTAGGTCGTTTGATCAAATTCTTGGTGTCATGGAGATCAAACAAGCATAGGTTGTTTGAGAAGATATTGGAACTGAGTTATGCCATGGCGGATGAGGGGTTTTGGACGGAGCAGGATCTCAAGTTTACTGCTGCTTGGCTTCAAGACTTGGTTGCCGTAGGTTATCAGCAGCCAAGGTTGATGACATTGGAGCTGGACAGACCAAGGGCAAATATCGGTCATGGGGATCGAAAAGAATATATCCCTCAGAAATTGCCATCTGTTCATTTAGCAGTGGAGGAAACAGGGATGGTTAGCTCTGAGATTGGGAATTTGATACGATGGAGGAAGAATTTTGGAAATATCGTGTTAATCATGTTCTGCAATGGTCCTGTGGAACGTACTGCCCTGGAGTGGAGACTGCTTTACGGGCGGATATTTAAAACTGTGGTTATTTTTTCTGCGCAGAAGAATTCGGATCTTGCCATTGAAGAAGGTCAATTAGATCAAATTTACAAGTAAGTTGCCACAAGAATCATCACTTACCCTTCACATGATACTTTTAATCTATCAATTTATTTTTCCATGGTGCATCTTTCTTAGAATATTGATATATATATATTTTTAATTTGTTACTTTCTTTGCTTTTGAATATTGTTTTGGTAGACTAAAGTGATATTCTGGTTTACTAGATAGCTTTTGCTTCCAGACATTATTTTCCTGATTTTCTTTCATCTGTACCTGGCCAGGGAGGTTTTGCAATATAAGTCCTGATAAATTGTTCTTTAAATCTTTGGACAAAATGAATTTGGGCATAAGTCATTAACCGTGATATTATTCATAGATAACAATTATTAGTTTCTGTTCATCATATTTTCATAAATTACTTTATCCATGAACAACCAATATGAAATTTTTGTAAAAGCAACTGATCCATGGACAGCTAAAATGAAAGTCTCATCATCTTCTTTCACGTGCTTTTCACAGAAAATAATTTGCAGTTATTACATGCATGAGGTGATAAAGAAAATGATATCATATTGTGCTTGGGTAGATGAAGACTTTTAGAAAACTGCTTAATTTCGTTTTGTACTTGGTTTTTTTTTTTTCTGTTCATATTGAAGATCTTAACCCGTTGATTTATGTTAATCTTGATCCTTCATATTATCTTATAGATTGGAGGTGTAACTGCAGAGGGACTAGTAAATAATGATTGTAATATATTGGGAAGTGGAGGATGATATTTGTTGTATAAAGCAACTTGTGTATCTAATAATTATTTTATTTGAATTTTAAAATAATAAATGAGTCTCTCTCCTGATCATAAATAATTGATCCATAACCTTACCTTACGCAAAGGGCATTCCATTAGCCTTAAAGAATCGAAGTTGTACTTTAAGCAGTTCTTGCATGAAGTAGATTGACCATAGTATTTGAAACCGGGATTTGCTATACCTTGTGATTAGTTTTTGTTGATTCCAGACTGTACCTTCAGACATTCTAAAATCTCTAAATGGCCCCTCTTTTCTGATTTTCTTCATCAGCGTCAAGAATCCGTTCCTTTCTTGTTGTGGCATCTCTGTTTTCCAATCAAAGTACTTCCTCTTCTTTCCCATGATATATCATACGGAGGCTCCCTCTTCTACCTTGAGCTAAGCTTTGCCAGGAGGAAGGGGTGCAGTGGAATCCTTTTCACTAAGATTCATAATTATTTTACTTTTTTATAGCATAACCTTGGATTATGAATTCTTCTTCTTCTTGTTTTGATTCTCCCTACTAAGCAAACCCTAAAAGGGAAGAGTTACCTTATAATCTTAATGGAGTTTTACGAATTATAAATGCAATAATAATTGCATGTTTTTGTGTGGTTTTTTTTTTTCTATATTTTTGACAGGTTATCACATTTGGTACTTAGACAATTAAGGTTTTGTATGTTACTTTCTTCTGAATTAAGACTTTCTAAAAGCAGCAAATTGTTGTTAAATGGTCAATTTATAGTTAGTAACCATGGAAACCGTAGCTGTTTAGTGTGGTCATGCCTGTTTTACTAGTATTGAGTTGTCCTGTTGGAATGTTAAATGATAATTACTTTTACGAAGCATCTTTTATGTTTACTAATTGTCTCTCAACATATTTTGTAGGCATCTGCCCAAGATATTTGATCGGTTTTCAAGTGCTGATGGCTTTTTATTCCTCGAAGATGATACTGTTCTTAATTACTGGAATCTCTTACAGGCAGACAAGACTAAGCTATGGATAACGGATAAGGTACCTAAATTCTTCCTTTTCACTTGGCATTTGTGCTTTACTTCTCGTTTTACATATTTAAAATGTTGTCAATAATTATTTGTCCTACCTACGGTACTTCAGCTTTTGTATTTTCTTTTAAGAAATTATATTGTTCTAGTGCTTAGCTGTTACATAGTAGATTTCTTTCGCCATTTATTTGAAGAAAACATTTTGGATTGTTCAAAAATAATTTTGCAAATAGAAATATAATCTTACAAGCTTGGCGTATTATGTTCCTAAAATATGGAAATGTTCATTACGAGGAACTACTAAGTCATTGCTCCTATTTTCTTCTTCATTTGATGGCATTTAGGTATCCATGTCTTGGAGTACTGTATCAACCAAAGGAAGTTCTGATTGGTACTCAAAGCAAGCGGAGCTGGTAAGGAAGGTAGTTAGTACAATGCCGGTTCACTTCCAAGTGAACTATAGAGAAGTTGTGAGGAGTGACCAGAGCCTCACAATTTGCAGTTCTGAGATATTCTACATTCCTCGACAGTTTGTAGCGGACTTTGTTGATCTTGTTAATCTGGTCGGACATCTAGATATCCATCAAAAGGTTTCCATACCCATGTTCTTTTTGTCAATGGATTCACCTCAGAATTTCGATTCAGTGCTTAGTACAATGGTGTATAAGCCAGAACCACAATCTGCTAATTCTTCTTCGACACATTATTCCGCACACTCACCTGCAGTGCATCCATGGAAGGTGTCAAGCGAGCAGGAATTTATAAAGCTAATCAGAATAATGGGTGAAGGTGATCCTCTCTTAACGGAGTTAGTTTGAACATGAATGAAAGGCAGTAGTGTGGAGGAAAGAAACATGTACTACTTTTGTAACTGTAATATGAAAAACTGTTTTTTTTCTTTTTCTTTCTTTTCTTTACTTTGTTCCATAATCATTTTTCTGGGGGAAAGGGGGTGTTCTTTTTGTAAGTTCCTCTGTAGATTCATTACATTTGTATGATTCATTACTGTTTGCAGATTCTATTAGAAGAGAAAATGAAATGATTCTGCTCTTTTGGGCTCATCAGTATATACATGAGAAGCAATCTGTAGATTTTCAATCTTGTTTTCTGATTTTAATGCTTACTGAAATTTGAGGCATTAAAAAAAAAAAAGTATCCGGTCAGTACTAAAATTGAGAATAAATTTTACATAATTTAACAAATTTCCAATATTTACATTTTTAGTCAATATTTACACAAAATTTTAAAAATTGAAAAAATTGAAGGTTAAATTTTTTATTAATAAATTACTGAGTTAATTAGTTGGTTAATATATATATGTTAAGTGGGGAGGGAGAGAATCATCTTTCTTTCCTTCTCCATGATCGATTGTGAAAGAAGGATTAGGCAAAACTTGATCTTTTTCATTTGGCCATCAAATTAACAAGGTATGTGAACTTGATTCTTCTTAAATTTCAGAGATTTCTTTAGCATGAGATGTGTTCTTGTTAACCCATTGTTTATAGTTTAGTATTAGAAGAATTAATCTAAGTTACTATGGTAGAGAATGTTATGAAATTGAGTTGAAATTAAGAAAAATTAGTTGTTAATCTTGATAGATGTAGGAAATATGTAATAAGATAATGTATTAAGTAAGAATAAGTCTGATTTAATTTTAAAACCTTGAAAGCTATTATTGCATCATTAAGGACTAAATTGGAAGGGATAAAAATTTTGGGTTTGATAATAAATAATGGTTGAAGGAGATCATTGTATTATATTTATTAAGTCGGATTTAAATTCAACTTGGTGAATTGTGAGATAAGAGTGTTTCAGATATTTAGTAGGGATTGTAACACCCCTTACCCGTATCCGACACTGGAATAGGGTATGAGGCATTACTAGAACACATACACTTGCGAACCTATTTAACCGAATTATAAAATTTCATCTAAATTAAAACTTTCAAAATTATTAACATGCTTTTATAACTCTTCACAATATATCCTCAAAACATTATAATCATAATAAAATTGGGCCTACAAGACCCGATACATACTCATGCAATTCAATGCTTCGTTTCCATTTCATTCAATTCGCAATTTCTCATACTCACAATTTAAATCATATAACTAGCAATTTCCATTTAATTCACGTACAATTCAATGTCACTAAGTTTAACACTAATACGTATTTACCATTTAATTCAACGTTTATCGATTATACCATTCATTAACACATTTATGAAATTCTCAATTTTGCAATGAAAATATCACTTTAGCTTAAATAACAACATCATCCTGGTATAAATACACAACCACTTATCTATTTGCTTTAATTCTTTTGGGCCCATTTGTCACTTACCATCCTTGATCAAAATTAAGGAACGGTTACGGAAAATTGAGTACTTCACTTTCACTTTGCCATAGTATAACTATGGTCTTACGTATGATAACTTATCACTTGTCCTTGATCAGATAAGTGTAGCTAAGGCTACCACTTATCACTTTTTCACTTGATCAGATAAGTGTAGCTGAGGCTACCACTTATCACTTTGTCACTTGATCAAATAAGTATAGCACTTATCACTTTTTCACTTGATCAGATAAGTGTAGCTAAAGCTACCACTTATCACTTTATCTCTTGATCAGAAGTACTCAAATCCGGCGTTCCGCTTAATTTGATCATTTATTCGATTTTCGCATTTTTATTTTACTCTCATTTCAACACTAAATACATTTCATCATACATTATATATTTCATGAAATTAACACTTAATCATTAAATTTCAGCCATATGAACTTATTATTTCATCATCTTTCCACACTCGTTTTCTATGCACATCACATAAGATATAAACATATCATTCAACCATAGTCGCAAGCTAGTGTATTTAAACATAACTCTTTTTGGGGCTAACCACATGATAAATCATTTCAATGTATAAGTTATAAATTTAACATAGCATAATCTAGCCACTACTTGGCCAAAGCCTAAGCATATACACCAAATATGTCAGCCAAATACACATATAGCATAAGCATTATAAGCATGGATGAGCACAACACTTATTCATGTATCAGGCTTACCAACATGTGTTAATTCATAAACCATTCATGACATTATTTCATGCCAATCATATACCGAATATATCATACACACATACTATGAAACTTTATTTTCACTCATGAGCTTAAACCATGACCAATAATGCACAAATATAAGCATCATTTCTATTTCATCGTTTATCAATTATAATCAAGCATATGACCAATTATACACAAATCATTCATATATTTCTCAATTTTCCTCCTCCTCCTCTCCATTCCACATCCTTAATGTGTATAACACACTTAAACAACATTATTCATACTTTCACTATTTTCTTGTATGTAAAATTCAAGCTGTCCGTTTGAGTCAGAGTCACTAAATTATTTTTATCTAGAGTTACAGAGCTCCAAATTAAGATCCATAAATTTTCCCTGAAACTAGACTCACATATCTTCTTACAATAAAATTTTCAGAATTTTTTGTTCGGCAAAATAGTATATTTTATTCTTTAAATTTTCCCCTGTTTCGTTGTCTGACAGTTCCGACCACTCTTCACTAAAAAATAATTATCTCATTGTACAAAATTCGGATGATGTTTCCGTTTGTTTCTTATGAAAATATACTCATTAAGGATTCTAACCATATAAATTATAACTCATAATAATTTTTGTACAATTTTTAATGATTTTCCAAAATCAAAACAGGGGAACCGAATTCATTCTGACCTTGTCTCACAAAATCTATTATATCTCATGATTTATAATTCCATTGCTTACATATTTTCTTTTATAAGAAACTAGACTCAATAAGCTTTAATTTCATATTTTATTCACCCTCTAATTAAATTCCCACAATTTTTTGTGATTTTTCAAAGTTATACTACTGCTGCTGTCCAAAACTACTTTAATGCAAAATTTTGATTTCCATTTTGCCCCAAATTTCACAGTTTATACAATTTGGTTCTTTCTCAATTAACCCCTCAATTAATCTAATTTTCTCAATTAATACTTTCCCTAGACATTATAAGTTGTATCACAACTATTGGAATTCATAATTTCCACATATAACTCTATCTTCAAACTCTTTTACTATTAGGTCCCAAACATTCACTTTCTATTCAATTCTTTCAATAAAATCAGCATATGAACAATTTAAAGCTCTAATTCCATGATAAATAATCATATACTTCCAGCATGTATTCATAGCAACTTTCAAATTCTTTCATAGAATAAAAAACTAATGAATTCAACAAGTGGGTCTAGTTGTAAAAGTCCCAAAAACACAAAAATTTCAAGAAATAATCAAGAATTGAACTTACTTGCAGTAAAAATATGAAAAACCAGCTTAAAGAAACCCTTATATGGTGTTTTAGCTGATGAGAATGCAGAAAAATGAAGAGAAATCTAGATAATTCCACTTTGGTCCTAACTTTATTAAGCAAATTTTGCAATATTCCAATTTTACTCTTAATTCTCCTGACTTTCTTGCTGATTTCATGCCTTTGTCGTCCAGCCCAAATAGACCTTGGGTCTATTTTCCTTTTAAGTACTCTTCCTTTTATCATTTAAGCTATTTAATCATTTCCTATAATTTTGCATTTGTTACAATTTAGTCCTTTTTGTTCAATTAATTATCGGAACTTTAAAATTTCTTGACGAAACTTTAATACTAACTTTTTAACACTCCATAAATATTTATAAAAATATTTATGGCTCGGTTTAAAATCTCCGATGTCTCAATACCTCGTTTTCGATTCTAATTATTTTAATATTTATTTCTAGTGCACTATTCACTATTTAAAAATTTTTTCTAACTTCACATTTAACTTATACTCACTAAATTAATAATATTTTCTACTCATTTGTCAAATTTAGTGATCTCGAATCACCGTTCTGACACCTTTGAAAATTCAGGCCATTACATTTTTTCTCGTCGGATTTGTGGTCCCGAAACCACTGTTCCGACTAGAACCAAAATCGGGCTGTTACAGGGATTATATTGAATAAATTATATTCATATTTAATTATCATATTTCTATGTCCGAATTATATATTTAATGGATTTCTCATATTCGAATTTATTGTATGTAGCTAAAGACGACATTGTTATGTCGAAAAGCAAAAAGAAAGACAAAGCTTTCGATGAATAGCTAATCTGGTTTGTGCTTTCATAATTCGAGTTCTTTAGATAATTATATGTATATGTTTGATTCGTTAAATGTCCGAAAATGACAAACTATCAATGTGAAATTATTATGCCTATGTGACTTGAGCTTGTTTGACAGACTAAATATATGTGTATATGTTTGTTGATGAGATACGATCAATAATAATGATAATTGCCTATTAACGTTATTGGATAGAATCACAGGTATAGTTGGCATGTCATAGGGTCCGTTTTGATAGGTGAGAGATTCAGCACTATGTGTGTATATATAGTTCTCTGATACCTTAGGGGTTGAGAACGTATCACTAGCTCAAATTCCACAAAGGTACGAGCGTATTCTAGTGTGGTTAGTGGGATCGGTGTCCCAATTAGCACTTTGATGCATATTTGGTGTGTTGGTGGATTGATCCGAGTATCTGCCCTTCAGTTTGATATATGCTAATAGGGATTAAAAATGTAATACTATTTATTGTATACATGTGTACTATATTGGGATAAAAATTTTGAAGTGATACCTGGTTTGATATGTTAAACTAGATGCAAATACTCTGAGGGTGTATTGAAAATTATAACGAGTAATCAAGCAAATCATTGATGTGAACAAGGTGAAATGATAGATGATTTATTTGTGTATACGTATCCTTGATGTTAATGTTGAATGTTATTGATTAACTTGAGTTATCTTATTACTTGTTTCAATTTGATTTTGTTATGTTTATAATTGAATTTGAATTATGTTAGCACTACTGAGTATACCTTTCTTAGCGTATGGATTTGTTTGTTCCATTTGCAGGTCTTGGATAAAAGTTATAGTAGATTCGTGGTCAAACACCAAACTCAAAGGCTCAAGTTAAAAGTCTTCTCGTTGCTATTTTGTATGTATATAAATATTTAGAGTCGTACGACATGTACTTAAGTTTGTGGTCTTGCTACATGGTAAGGTCTTGGTACTTTTGGTAGTTTGGCTTTTTTATCACTAGCTAATTATGCTTGATTATGTGAGTTTGAATATGTAAGTTAGTTGGTTTAGTAATGACGTGTTGGAAGGTACGATTTGGTAGTGATTGAATGCATTTTAATAGGTTGAATTGAATATTATATTTCAAGGTAAGTTTTGGTTCATTTTAATAAGGTTTGGGATACTTGAAAGTGGGTATTTTAACCATTTAACCATTAAGTCTCAAGACATACTGAGCTGATACCAAGACAAGAGGCCTTTGTCGAGACAATGGCACATCAAAGCTAGATTAATTTTGTCCTGCTCCAATCTCAAGATAAAAACCCCTTATTTCGAGACATTTAAGCATCGAAGCAAAAATGAGAAAACAGGAGTTGAGGAAACTTGTCTCAAGACATAATTTCAAGTGTCTCGAGACATATTGATATCGAAGCTAAAATTTCCAAAAATCAAATAAGACCTATCTTGAGACATGGAGTCCCATGTCTCGAGATATAACCTTGAAATTTGACAAAAAAAATTGGATTCGAGTCTAACTCTAAATTTGACTTAATATAACCTTGTATTTATATGAAATTGATTATTGTATGAAAAGAGTGTATATATTGTTCAGTGGATGATTAGATCGTTGTGAATGAAACTTTGTGAATTTCATGTCAAGTTAGCCTGAGTTGCTTCGGCAACATAATGTGATGTCACACATCTAGATCTGTTGATTGGGTTAAGTGTAGGGGAGTCAAGTTACTTGAGTATTTATCTGCAGTAAGTATTAAGGCCTTATATTGACCATGTAAAGAATTTATAAAAAATAGCAAACATGTTGTCTGTTAAATCAAATAATCAAACTGAAATTGTCAATAGGGGTGAATTGACTTTTAAAAATTTTGTGAAAGATAGAAAAGATAAAAAATTAAACACAAGAATTTAGAGTGATTCAACCCTAATTGCCTACTTCACTATCTTAACTTTCCACAACTAAGGATTTTCCCAAATTCACTAATTTGATCATCTTTGAGACAAGGTTTAACCTTACAAACTCTCTTCAGGTTTCTACGCAAACCTTAAGATACAAACCCTCTCAAAGAGATACAAAAAATCAAACAAAGAAAATAATCCTTACTAGATCAAAGTGTTTGCAAATTAAGCTCAATTACAATGAAAAACACTTGAGCAAATAAGATGACAATAAGGCTCACCAGTATATGAAAGAAAATGTATTGAAATATTTGGCACAAAGATTATTTAATTGTTCTTTTTGCTTGAATATTCTTTCTTGTTGTTGTAGGACTTATGGAAGATGGTATTTATACCCTCTAATTTATTTTCAACCATTGGAGTTATTGTGGAAGAAGAGCTGTTGGGATGAAAATACTAGAGCATTTAATTCACCTGCGACAAAAGGTATCGATACTATTTGGAAAAGTATCTATAATTTTAGCATTTAGTGCCTTAATTCAATAACCATTAAAACTGAAAAAATTGATACCAAGATAAAATTATCGATACCAAACAAAAGATATTGATACTAATTGAATACCTCAAAATGGCAGAATTCTAATTTCGTATCGATATTGAAAAATATATCGATACAGTGTGTCAAAATCAATACCATTTAAAAAATAATTGATACCTAACAAAAAGGTATCGATACTTGGTAAATTGTTTGCAAGTTAGTAGCCTATTTTGGTATCGATTTCTAAAAATCTATTAGTACCTAACAAAAAGTATCGATAGTGGGCCTGGAGCATTTTTTGAAATTTTACTAAGTGTTGTTTAAAATTATTTTTATTCGAAACATAGTGTTTGTTATATCAAAATGTTTTTTATCAAATAAAGCTTGGGTCAATAATAGCCCTGTGAATTTTGGTTTTGAATAAAATTTGCTCCCCTTTCTAAAATTCATTTTCGCTTTAAGGTTTCATCAGACATTGTTGCTTATTGTCAAATTTAACATTCATTTGTATTCATTTTTTGTATTCATTTTTAGTTGAAAAACATTTTGAAACAATTGGTCACTAAATTTTGGTAACACAATCAACTATTGTTCAATCAACCATTACCATTAACTTTACCTTTCTCTTCTCTCCCTTTTTGTTATATCAAAATAGGACAAATAAAGCTTAAATGAGAGAAATTTTGTTAGCCCAAGAATAGAAACTGAAAATTATGAAAACAACGAACTAACATTAAGAATAAACATGATAATATCCCAAATTAAAGTAGGACAATAGAAGAGTGCATTAACAAATTAAAAGATGCATGATGCAAACGTATGAATGGTCTAAACTAATCATCCCTAGGTGATGATGAAGGATCCAATGGAGGAAAGTGAGCAAGAAGTTGAGTCATTTGCTCCTCCAAAGTCTTTATCTTAGAGCCTAGATTACCAACATTATTATTTACTCAATCAAAAGCATCATCTACACAAGTACGAAAACCACTAAACTCCTCACTCAAGGAAAGTAATAGCACCAAGGATGGCAGCAAACATGTTGCCAGAGTGAGACAGAGCAGATGGTTGAGCGGATGAAGATGCCGGTGAAGAAGCCTGCTTGGCAGGAGGTGGAATATCATCAAGATCAACTCCAAGGTCTTCATCATCATGACGCGTCGCTTGACCTTCTTTCTCTCATTCTCCAGTAGAGGGATTTTGCTTGTACTTGGCATGATGAAGAGCCCCAATACCGATAGGTTGATGTCTTCGGATGGGGGTATTGACACGAGTATTGATGCCCAAATGGGAAAAAAAAAAAAGATAGGTCCCAAATGGTAAGGTTATAGAGCTACCTAGGTCTCTCCCAATAGATTTGGTAATGTCGTTATACATGAGAAGGGCCTGTTCGACTTAAAGCAATCTATCCACCAATAATCTGCGTTTCGAATGACGGTAAATGCTTAGATATGGGTTTAAAGATCCAAGAGATAACGAGATGCAATAATTGATCATGCATATCTAAATTAATAGCAAGATTAGATGGAACAAAATTGGTGGGATTAACAGGACCCTTTTCATTAGGCACACCACCGGGAGGTAATGACAAAAAATTTCTGAAGTCTTCTAGAGTGAGGTGAATATGTGTATTCATAAGATAGGAATTAATGGCAATAACAGTGTCATTGGACTCATCATATTCGACCATTTGGTTACTATAAAAGGCTCGGACAAGGTTTTCGAAAGTGGGAGAACGTGTTCTAAAGAAATCAAGCAATTGTCACTTACATAAAACGGGAAGATACCTAAAATTAAATGATTATAAGCAATCAACATTTAATGTTCTAGAGGTATTAACTAGACGAGTGATGAAGACTCTATCAAACCATTCTCGTTCTCCCAGAGAACGAAAACATTCGCGAAAGGACGAGTTAGACCCACTAGAGGCACTAGCATAAGAGGGATCGAATCTAGGACGTTTCTTAAGAGGCATAATGTAATCTAGAACTGTAAAACACACTAATTTTACTAAGAAATTTCGTTGAGAAATTTTGACAAACACTTGGTGAGCAAGAGATTAAAACAACATTTTCAACAACGCAGGGAAAATTTTGGTAACCTCCTGCATAAAAACACAATAAATATGTTCTAAATCATCTCAAAACTCAATTTCAAAATAGCTATTTAACAAAGATTTTAATGAAATTTCGAAAAAAAAATTTACCTCAAAATGTGTTTTAAAATGGTGAAATCCTTGAGCAACCTTGTGTAATCCTTGATGAAAATGATAATAGGAGTTGTTTTGTGTAGGGATTATGAAGAAAAAAAAATGGAAGATTAGAGATTTTGAGTGTTAGGGGTTTTGAGAATGAAAAACGGATGAGAAAAAAGTTTGGGGAAAAATTGTTTTATGTTTAAAAAACACGGTGCAATATCATAAAACCCTAATATGGTATCGATATTTTTTATGGTATTGATACCAAATGTTTATTACGTTTTCTGAAGTGCAGAAAATTGTTCCAAACTTAATATTTTAAATTAACTTAGAATGACATTTTGTCTTCATACGCTTAAATATGTTATGATGCATACGAAACATAGATCATCATAAGACATGCAAAACTTGGATATTATCATTCAACCAAAAAAAAAAAAAAGACCAAATAAGTTAAAAATAGACTAATCATGCAAAATCACCGCCCCTAACTAATTGCATATGAGTCATTTAAATAATTTGTTCATGCTTTTTCAAACAATTTCAACTCATAAAATATTTTAAAAAAATCTAAGTACAAAGATATAAATAAACACAAATCCAAGATAAGGTAGTAATATATAACTCTCTCTTAAGTGTTTAAAATATTTCTTTATCTAAAGATTTTGTAAAAATGTCAATTAATTAGTTCAATGTGTCAGCTGTTTGATTCGGGGTGTCAATAAAGATCATTAGTAGCTCCAAAAATAATATCATCAACATATATTTGAACTACTAACAAATTATTATCTTTTCTTTTGATAAAAAGTCTTGTGTCAACCTTTCCTTTACAGAAACTTTTTTCAATAAAAAAATTTAATAATCATTCGTTCCTTGCTCTAGGAGCTTGTTTTAAATTATATAAGGTTTTGAAAGTTTGAAAATATGTTAGAGTGTTTTAACCATATTTAATGTGTTTTCAATTATAAAATCATTTAGAAAACACAAAATATAAATATGTTAGAGTGTTATAATTATGAGAACATTATTAATGAGATTTACTTATGTGAGTGTAAAGTGTGTCTACTTCTAGGAGTTCAAGGACTTAACTCTAACCACATTCATGAAAAGAGGTTATAAACACATAGCCATAATGGTTTCCCCAGATAATGTGCATTGATTGATATTGAAATCACTGTGTGAAATTTGTTCAGTTAATCAAATGGAATAGTTGGTTCAAAGCATAGTCTACCATATAATTTCAATTAACTTTAACATATTTCCACCAAGTAAAGATTCAATCACAGGACGTCTTTATTAATACAATCGATTTCCAATATTTATAATGTTCCAATAGTTATAATTAAAAACTTACAAGTAATCCGAAAGTTATGTCACATGGTTATTAACCAAGAAATTGTCACTATTTATAATGGTAAGTTATCTCTCTTGTTATCAAAAGTTACGTCACTTAATTGTTAATAAATAATCATAATTATTCAAGTACATATCTACTGAATTATTATATTTATTGGTAAAAAATATGACTAATCATTTGGATAGTTATATTTCTATGAGAAGATATGAGAACTTCTATAAACAGGAGAGGAATTTCATTTGCGTAATAAACTAATATATACCAAACCACACCAAAACTCGTAAAAAAGTTCTCTATTATCCCCATCTTCTAATATTTAAAGATTATTCTATAAAGAATTACTACGGAAGTTCTTTATAGAATTTGATAATCATGCTATGTTCCTCTTAGTATTGTGGATTATTTTCGTCAGTGCAAAATGCAAACAACCATTGAGCTTCATTGTATCCTTAAGATTCATTTGTAAGTAATTCTTTTGCAAAGCAAAATATAAGTGGAAGTTAATAAGATTTTAAAGAAAGTGACATACTTACACACCATAAAATCTTCTATTAATTTTTTATATCCTCACATACCAATGTAAACTCTATACTAAAACTGAAATTACAAACTTTTACTTCAAAAGATCAAAACTTGTTTTCATGCAAGCTTTTATAGAATTAAAAATGTTGAAGTAACTTAAGACAAATCAAAGTATATATTATAGGTCTAGATTTATTCCAATTTCCACACGATTTTTATAATTTATTTTGTAATGATTTATTGTCCCTTTAAAGAAAAAAAAAGATTTTCTTCCATACAAATTTTTGTTTGATGAACATAATAAAGCTTATTCCGCTGCAATGAATTCGAAACTTAGTTTAATGGTAGATGTGATTATACTGAATTTCACATATCCCTGAAAATTCTTTTACCAAAAAAAGGAAGATCAGTAGTGGTATTGTTTCATGTTGCTTTTGTAAGTTTCTTTAGTTTTTGCTGCGAAAAGCTTGAAAAGAAGGGAAAAACAATGTCTAATGATAGCAAATGGCGAATGACTCATGAAATTGACAAAATAACAAAGCAAAGGGTTTTTATTTTTTTTATTTTTTATGAACAAAATTACATTCCATAAGTTCACGAGAGTGTTTCAGCTCATCCTAAAGGGAGGAGCTCAAGTAAGTCATCAAATATTTGCCATTTTAGAAGCTATTTGGTTTATGGTTCATCGATCAATACCTTCAATCTTATCTTCGACTTCTGAATACAACTGCCTCAACTTCTCAATATTCTCCTCCGAAGTTTCCCAATAGCCACGTCCGTTAGCCTCCAAGAATGTTTGAATCAACTTCCTGAACGAGTTGGGATTGGTGTTCATCAGCCTATTCAACATGTTCTCATCTTGAATGAAAGTCGAATTAGCCTCTTCGTACACCCAGTTATCCACTTGCCCCGAAGTTGCACTCCACCCTACAGTATTTGTAAGGCGCTTCTCAATTTCACGAACCCCTTCATATCCACTGGACATCATTCCTTCATACCATTTGGGGTTCAACAACTTGGTTCGTGCATCTAGTCGCACAGTTTCAGCCAGAGTTCGAACCTGTAAATTAGAGCAAAGTAGGATTAGTGAGACATGTACTAATAGTTGTGTAATCAGCTTAAAAATTGGCACGTCTCAAAGATGATCCTATAACATTTGGAGGAAAGATTCATGGTGCACACCTGGGCGTTTGCAGTGGTGGTATCTGCAATGTATGCACTTGGCTTCTTTCCATCCTTGCGGAGGTTTTGTACTAAGTTTGTTGGATCCGAGTCAAAGTAGTGACTCACATCAGTCAGTGAAATTTCTGAGGAATCAAGATTTTGGAAAGTGGCATCTGCTGTGCTTAGAGCCATCTCAAAGACTTTCCTTTTCTCAGTCATACCTGCACCTGGGGCATCACAGTCAAAAGCAAATGATTTCCGGCTCAGGTACATATCTTGGAGCTGTTTCTCATCATTCCATGAGGAGTTCTCAACAGCAAGGTTGACGTTCGAAGAGTACGATCCCGAAGCGTTTGAGAAGACCCTTGTTGCAGCTTCTCTAACCTCAATTCCCAAGGCTTTGGCTTGCTCTAAGGCGTGCTTACGTACATAGTTCTGCTCCACAGGTTCATCTAATTCAGCTACCATCTTCACTGCTCGATCAAGGAGGTTCATCTGTCAACCAAAAATAAGAAATAAGAACATGAAATGGTAAGAAAGGTGTAGGCAAATGTAAGAAAAAAATGATCTTTATATACAAATTACCGAATGCATATCCAAAATGGCTTTAAAAAAACTAGGATTGGTACCTGATTAATGAATAAATCTCTGAAAACTCCAGAGCAGTTAACAACAACATCAATCCTGGGTCTGCCAAGCTCTTCAAGGCTGACTGGCTCAACTCTGTTGACTCGACCAAATGTATCAGCCACTGGCCTTACTCCTATCATCCACAAGACCTGAGCGAGTGATTCACCGTAAGTTTTGATATTATCGGTTCCCCATAATACAAGTGCAACTGTCTCCGGATACTTTCCCCCGTTGTCAACCTTCTGTCTCTCAACTAACCTATCTACCACAACTTTTGCACTCTTCATTGCAGCTGTTGTTGGAATAGCTTGTGGATCCAATGCATGAATGTTCTTTCCTGTTGGCAACACTTTTGGGTTTCGAATAGGATCACCACCAGGCCCAGGTTCAACATATTTCCCCTCCAATGCTTGTTTCAGACTGCCTAACTCATTATCAGCAACAACCAGCTTTAAACACTCGCCTAGGAACTCAAATAATACTCTAAGCTTTTCCCTATCTGCACGGTAAAATTTTGTGTTCGATAAATACTGAATCCACGGCTCGTTGATACCAAACCCAAGGATCGAGCTTAACTTATCAGCCACGTCAACAACTTGACCATTCTTGTTGGTTGTTTTCTGCACAAAGGCAGAAATTGCCCCACGTGAGGCCTCAGTAATTTGCCGGAGAAGCTCTACATCCTTCAAGATGCCTTTGTCACTTCCTCTGTACACATCCTCTATGTTTCTTCCAACAGTCTCAGCTAATATAGATGGCAGTGATGAAATCCCATCTTCAGGTCGGTCTAATGCAGCAATATTCACCAATGTAGCAACCGCTTCCATAGCAGATGGAGGCTCACCAATAACATGAAGCCCACATGGTAACAGTCGGGACTCGATCTCCATGATCTTGGAATATACTTTTCCAACAACAAGATCCCGTTCTTTTGCTGAAATTTCCTCTCCCTCTTCGGGAAGCTCTACATCCTTGTCAAGATTGCATTGTCTAGCCGTGCTGATAATAGAGCTAACAATTTGTTGCCCACGACCTGAGTCTTTAAGGGACTGGTATGATGAGATAAGTTCACTCAGTTGCTTAAGTCCCTTGTAAAGCCCAGCGTTTTCAGCCGGAGGAGTCAGATAGCTAATTGTATTAGCATAACTACGACGCTTGGCTATGGTAGCTTCAGACGGGTTATTAGCAGCATAGTAGTAAACATTGGGAATATTCCCGATAAGACTATCAGGGTAACAAACATCACTCATTCCCACCTGCTTTCCAGGCATAAATTCGAGCGATCCATGAGTACCAAAATGAAGAACAGCATCAGCTTCAAAAATCTTCTCAACGAAGGAGTAGTATGCAGCAAACCCATGATGCGGGCTAGCTGATTTGAGAAAAGTAACCGCATAGGATCGCCCTCATAACCAAAAGTAGGCTGGACTCCAATGAAGACATTGCCGTACTGTTTTCCATATACCAAAAGATTCTCTCCATCAGAATTCAAATTTCCAGGAGGTTTACCCCAGTTTTCTTCCAAAGCAGGAGCGTAGGGAGTAAGGTTCTGGTATTCACGGACGCTCATTTTATAAGCAACATTCAGATTAGGGCTGTTAAATTGTGCCTCCTTGTCGTGAATCACATCCTCAATTAAAGCTTCAGCAGTCTCTGGGAGGCCTTCGACATTGTAGCCATCTTTCTGAAGGTCTTTCAAAACCGAATAGATGGAAGCAAAAACATTGAGGTAGGCAGCTGTGCCAACATTCCCTTTGTCAGGAGGGAAGCTGAAGACGGTGATTGCCAACTTCTTCTCAGTCTGCAGGGATCATACAAACACAATTAACATAACAATCTAACCAAGAAAGCCCATATGTGCTAGTCAATAGTAATATCCTACAACAGCATGTTGTCAGGATTTGCTAAGCTGTAGGCCATAGAATGTGAAGAATAAGGATAGGGTAGTTTATTGAACACAATTTAAACAATTATCGGTATTAAACAATTGGTTGATGAGTGATTGAAGATTTATAAACATATGTATAGTTTACTGAAGATCCCTTCTAGATTAAAAGCTGAAAAGTAGATTCAACAGCTAAGTGGTAGAATCTTAACGTAAACAATGTATCGTTAGTCATTAAACATATATATACATGCTCTCTAGACTGAAAAAGCTAATTGCTGTTAATTTAAACTACTTTTTTGTTAATTACTTGGATCGAGGCTCTCATGGAAAACAGTAGAGGCCATCTAATGTGCATAGATTGGAAAGTTATATAGCGTTAAAACTTAAAAGCAAATACCTTTGATTTCCTTTTCAATTCAGCCCACTTGATGGCTCGAGTACAAAGCTGCTCAACCCTCTTGTGAAGAGCATGGGATTTCCCTGGAATCAAAAGTCAAAAGGACCATTTTAAACAACTCTGAAAAAAAATTTTACTTGAGCCAGAAAGCCCAAAAATTATACAAATGACAAATATAAGTGAAGCATGAGAGGAGACCACCAAAGATAAAGCAATAGACAAACCCCTCATTAGCTAAAAAACTAAGCACCTAAAATCAAACAAGTTCTGACAGGCAAATTTAGACATTAAATATGAGACTTGCTAAAATAGGTAACTTCACTTGCCTGTTCTAGGGTCACGACCGGCAAAAACGATGGGTTCCATGCCTCCGTCAAGCTCTGGAAGGGCCACCTGGAGAGCTACTTGAATAGGATGCAGTCCCAAAGTACTGTTTAGCCACTCCTCGGTTGTTTGGAAAACCAAAGGCAGTGCAACAATGTAAGGAACATCAAGCTTCATCAGTGCCTCAACGGCCCTAGGATGGTCCTGCCTAGCGGGTCCACCAACGAGAGCAAAGCCTGTTAATGACACCACCGAGTTCACCATTGGTTTCTTGGTAACCGGATCGATCAAGAACCGTTCAACTGGTCCAGAAAAATCAAGTCCACCGGCAAAAATTGGTATTACTTTGGCCCCTTTTGCCTCTAATTCCATGATGACTGCTACGTAGTGGCTCTCATCACCGGTAACAATGTGACTCCTTTGCAAAACCAATCCAATTACAGGTGCATCAGGCCCCCTAAGCTTCTCATTAACATCCCTCCTGGTACCATACCAATTCAAATACTCCTTCACGTCATCATACATGCAAGGAGCCAGTGGGTGCCAAATCCCACTATCTAAGAACAAAACGGGATCCGAGTAATCAACTTTTGTCCCTTTGAGTGCAGGCACATAAGAGCTAGATATCATTTTCAAGAAATTCTGTAGATTGTCGGGTGAACCACCAAGCCAAAACTGGAGGCTCAATATGTAAAGCCTAGCATCTTGTGCCTTGCCACTGGGCAAGTATTTCAAAACCTTAGGCAATGTCCTTACTAGCTTTAACATACTATCAGCAAAACCTGCTCCTTGCTTCTTTCTTTTGAATAGCTGAAAAAATGGACTCTTCGATTGACCAAGCTGTGACATGCTGAAAGAGCCCAACTTGTTTAGCCTCATTACTTCAGGCATTGAAGGGAACACCAAAACAGCATCAAGCCTATCCCTCTCTTTCTCCACTGCAGTCTTCACTTTCAAGGCAAGCTCCTCAACGAAAATCAAAGACCCAATAAAGATATTCGCGTCTTCGAGATCTTTGCAGAAGGTTTTATAAGTATTTTCATCTCTAAGCTCCTCAACCAAGTACCCAACGACTTCAAATGAAGCAAAGTTGGAATTTTGGTTCAAGGACTGGACTGCACTTGAAAGGGAAGACTGGTACTGCGCTTCCAGGACAACATAGACAATTTTTACAGTGGGGAGATTGTTTTTGTTTTCTGGCACAATTCTACGAACTTCAGGTGTGGTTTGAGTGAAAAGGCCATTCCCAATTGCTGCACATTTTACTTTCAATGAAGATTTTGAGTTGGGAAGGTTGTTGATTTTCTTGGGAAGAAATGAGTGAAGAAAGAAGTGTTTTTGGGAAAGAGAAGAAAGCTGGTCAGCCTTGGAAGCTGGCAGAGTAAACGGGGAAGAAACAAGAGAAGCCATTGTAGGTGACACAACTAAAACCAGAGCAGTCTGTTTCACAATTAACAAAGAAGAAGAAGAAGAAGGAATACAGAACGAACAGACTCCTTAACTAAAAAAGAAAAGAATTTCTCTGCTTCTCTCTTGGTTTTTGCTGCGTCAGCTTCTTCTTCTTCTTTTTGGGAGATGAAAGGCTTGCTGATTTTATATTTTCTGTGTGGACTGTGGAATTATGAGAAATTGAAAAGTTTTTTCTTTTAAGGTTAGTGGTGAGAGATAGAAACACGTGGCAAAATGGGTTTTTAAGAGAGAATGCAATTGGAGCTCTTTGTGAGGTTGATTTGTTTTGGGCTTATTACAGAAAACAAAGAGAGAGGGAGGAAAGCTGAGTGTGGAATTTTGTTTTGGGCTTATTACAGAAAACAAAGAGAGAGGGAGGAAAGCTGAGTGTGGAATTTTATCTATCTATTGGGATTGTGATGATGGTGTTTACTGAAATCTGATTGGCGGAGTTGGATTTCTAAAAGTGCTACGAGGGACACAACGAGATAATGAGAGCATAGGAACGGGATAGAGATATTCACGAAAATGTGCTCTTCATCATTACTTTGTAAAAGATTTTATTTTTGCTTTGGTGAGTTTGTGTTCCACAGCGAATAACAGAACTGATATTTTATCATTTTCGTGTGATGCTAAGTGAACCAGGTTTCACTGGTTTTCACCAAGTCACAGTTCTACCGTATTTCTCGTCTTTTTCTCAACCTCCTTCATTGATGATATTAAAAGCTACATCTTTGCTCCTCTATCAGTGCGGCAAATATATATTAAAATTTCTATACTAGATTTATTTTTTTCAACAATTTAATCTTTATTTTTTATATTTTAAAATTCAAAGTTTTAATAATTAAAATTCTTATTTTAAATTCATTGATTGATGTAATTTTTTTTAAGTAAAATAAGTATTCAAATAAAAGTCATGTAAAAAAAATGATGATATTCTTTTCAACTCTAATATACTTTTCAAACCTTTTTTTTTAACAACTTGTAGATTGAGCATTTAAAAAATAAAATTTATGTTCATTAATCATCCTATACAGAAAAGATCTTAAAGAAATTCTACATAAAT
Source organism: Gossypium hirsutum (assembly GCF_007990345.1). Classification (NCBI taxonomy): domain Eukaryota; kingdom Viridiplantae; phylum Streptophyta; class Magnoliopsida; order Malvales; family Malvaceae; genus Gossypium; species Gossypium hirsutum. The sequence continues at coordinate 41,560,292 of NC_053445.1, read as the reverse complement.
AAACCATATCTATGGAGTATTTTAATGGTTATAAAATCACTAGATATGAATAAAAATCTCATCCCTTTCGTCCTTGTGAAAATTACCAAGAGCTACTTGGTCCTAAAGTATCATATATTAGTGCTATAAGAGCATTAACGTATCTTGAAAACAATACATAATATGATCTGACATTTGCTATAAGTTTATTAGTAATATTTATCTCTCCTCCAACTCATAAATATTAGAATAGATAGATATCTCAAAGCCACAATTGGTATACGATTATTTTATTCAAACAATTCAAAGCGTTAATTGTTGGCTTTGCAAATGCCAGATATTTATCAAATCCACGTAAAGGTGAATCTCAATTGAGATATTTATTCACAATCATATCATGACATTCAACAAAACCAACATTAACTATTGCCTCTTTATATCATGCATAAATAATTGCAATGCATAAGAGCAACTAAGAGTGTGTATAACTAAGGCTATTGACTTAACAAATTCAAAAGATATGTAATTTATCTCCACGGAAAAAGACGACAACTATCTTATACAAAAATAAAATAAGATATATAACTCAACTAAAAGGAAGATAAATAAAATAAATAATAAAGAGAAACATTTCATGCTCTTAAGAATGGTGAAATAAAAGTTTAAAAAATTCATTTTAGCGATAATGTTAGTATACAAAATTTAAATACATCAACTCAAAAATGTCGAAAAATGTGAAGTCGCTTTGCTATTAAGGGGAGTCTAAGATGTATCATAATCTCTTTTTTCTTTTTTTTACCATGATTTTGTCACTGGGAGTTAACAAAACATATTGTGCTAACAGTTTTTCCTAGACAAAATTTTCGTTAATGGATATCTAACGGGAAGTGTTATAAATAAAATCATAAAGTAGCTGTCCATACAAGTCCCGAAACTTCCGAAGAATAAAGCAGATGACATTCCAACTCCTGAATAGTTAAATAAAGGTTACGTTCAAGCCTATAAAATATCAGAAAAGTCGTATACCTTCCTTTGGTTTTACTGTAATTTTATAAGAAAAACAAATGTATAATTGTTAAACCAAACAAACCAAGTACACCTGAGCTGAGCTGAGGGTTCTCTTAATAATTAAGGCCTTCTTAAACCCAACCGACCGTGGAATTCGTCCGATTAATACTACACAACAAAATCAGTTGCGCATTTTCTACAAGGATCCATCTTTTGGTAAATGTTTGTTATGCATTGCCGGACCCATCATTTAAGCTTACAATATTATTCCTTTTAATACTCTGTGTATCCTTTCTCTTTTTAATATATTTATAAAAAATCATAACTAGATAGACCAACCGTGACCCTGTTAAACCTGTGCATAAATGCAAAAGTCCCCATTGTCCAGATAGAATGAATGGGAAGACCAGCAGACAAAAAGCTCAAGAACAACCATTAACAATGGCAAACAAAGAATTTTATTACAATCAAAGATAATATATATATATACACACACACATCAACAATATTGCTGTAAGTATGTTGTTTTCCTTCATTTTTGCAGGTTTGTGGCACACGACATATATAACAGTATTGGAAACATATTTGTACAGTAGCAGTTTTAAGTGCTCAAGACCATGCATCAAACATGCAAGTTCTAAGATTTTAGTTAAAAGTACCCACCATATCAAGGAATTTGAGAAAATAATTCCTCAAGATGTGCTTCACCAATTACAACTCCGTGCTTCTGACCAAAAACTGCACTTGTCAGTTCCGGTGGTAGATCTGTTAGTACATCAGCAGCACGGATCTCCATGTACTCGTTTAAGTTGTGCACAGATCCATCTAGATACGCATATTTACAAGAAAGAGTTAAATAAAATCTAAAGCAAAATCCTAACACAAATTGCTTCAAATAATCATATTCATCCGATACCTTAATGAGGGGTATTAACCCTACATCAAAAACTTGAGCAACAATCAACAGTGCAGTGTCAAACAACACTAGTAACTATGCATGAGAAAGGACAGTAGAGAACATGCAGTCAACAATGTAGAGTCACTAAACAAATTATATATTTTCGTACAATAATCTTTCTGTGGTTTGATTTTGGTATGAACCAAAGAACCTTGTCTAGCAGAAGTTTTGTAGCTCTCAATGCACTTTGTGCTCACAGAAGATTCTAGATCTGATGTCTTCAAACCTCTAAATCCTCAAGAGGTATTCTCAGTTTACATATTTAATTTACTTTCCATTCCCTAAGAATTTCTTCTGGTTCACTAAAAGAAGTTGAGAGTTTAAACAGTCTTTCCATTGCTCAACTAGCAGTCAATAACAAAGAAAAGGGATTCACAAATACCAGAACAACAAGAGAAAAAAATGCAGATAAACAAGAAGCCTAAGGGCAAAAAACGAAGAAAAGTACAGCAGATGCAATGCCTCAACAAACTCTTCAAGATTCAGCTTGGGTGACAAAACTGATTACTCTCAGACATATTAATCTTCTACAAGCTCTAAGACAGGTAGATATTATGCGAAAGTTCTGAATCTTAAAATTCTACAGCATTAACCCACTGGAAATGAAGCAGATGAGTAACTGATACTAATACTTTTGGTTTATAGTTGATAGCATGTACCTTCAGCAACTATGGGTTCATATGGAGGAGGTTGAGCAGTAAAGTTCCCTTCAGAATCTTTCATGTGTCTTCTATCAGATGCAAAATGACGAAGAAATAAAGGAGCATGCACTACCCGGAAAAACCTGATAATATTATATATATATATGAAGAGGGTAATAGAAAAAGGAAGTTTCTCAAGAGCTACACGAATTCATGCTTGTTTAACTTTAGAATTGACAAACTGGATCTCCAATGACATTGTAAACGTTCCAACATTATGCATTTGCAAGAAATATGAAAAAATTAATGCTTCACCAGAATGCTTCTATGGCTCCATGCAAGATGCTATACAACTGGTAATGTTTCCATTACAGGTTGAGATTGGATGGGACTATCAAGGACTTGCTTGTTTCTTACAACTAGAAGAGTTTCTAATTGCTGGAAACACACATGACATTACAATACAACAGTAAAGATAATGAAAATGAAAAATAACTAGAGGCACAAAGGTAAAATTAGAGACATTGACATTCTTAAAATTAATGTTACATCTGAATTTTGACCTACAAACGGTTGGGGATGATTGACAACCTCCTTCAGCAGATGCCATTTGTCTAAGGATATTATACACTATAATAAATAATACTAAAGAGCTTCCTAAAATTGCATATGTCCTACAAAATATGTTGCTTCAAATTCTTTCTTAGCACTCTGTCCTAGCACAGTAACATCAAATATTTTAAGATAACAATCAGTCAAAGGAAGCTTTACAATAAAAGAAACAGATTTCACAGTTTCATCATCATATTATTTCTAGGTGAGAAGGGAAAAGACGAAAAGAATTACAGGTAACTCGATAGCTGTTCTACTCCAACCCAAACAATTAGTAAATACTGCTCAGTCAAAAACCAGTACTGAACAACAAAGGGTATTCTCTACAAACATTAGCAGCAAGAAACTAAAATTTACCTCACCTCTGAAACTCCGAAAAGAGCTGAAATGATGGCCGGATAGTTTCTGACACATAGGTAGCTAAAGGACAAGGAAATGGAAGACTTGAATCCAAGTCCCATACTAAATGAGTACCACCATCTTTCTTCCTCTAAAGAAGGCAAATAGAAGACCAAGCAACCATGAATTACAATAAGTGAACTCATGAAATGATCCTAGAGCTTGGGTGAAAGAAAACAATATTTACTAGATTAAATCACATCACATAAGATTCAGCTCTCACCTGAACACAAATTACATGGTAATCCCAGAGAATTACACCATCTGCTCTATGGCTAGCTTTTTGATGCCACAGTGGAATCTACAAAGTTTTTGTAGCAAATATCAGAACAACATTCCACCAAAACAGTAAACAAGAAAATTCTTAAGAGTCAATCAAGATAGAATTAGAGTTATAACAAAAAAGCAGCACTTCATCATTCCCATCTCCTATATACATATGTCCCAATTCGCAAATGAAACAAACAATTATTCATTGGCAAAGCTCAAACACAAAATGCATTGTTTACATAATACACTTCACAGGTAGTTCAATAACCACACACTACCTAAGTAGAATCCCATTATTTCAAAGGAAAGAAAAATATTTTAACATGTTATAATGTAAAATTTCGAGCTTTCCAAAAAAGAAAGGAAAATCCCAATTCACAAAAATGCACTATTTACAGGAATACACATTACAGGTAGTTCACTAGTCACTAGAGTATAAAAGATGGATTCTCCATCATTCTTCAGAAAAGCAAAGGACTTGGAACTTTTAACTTGCAATACTGCAAAATTCAAGTTTTTTGTAAAGGAAAAAGAAAAACCCAATATCCGAATTGGATTATGAGTTCCAAAGGACGAAAAAGCTAAGAAAAGGGAAAACCCAAAAAAGAAATGGAAAAATATACGTGCCTGTTTATTGTCATTGGAAATGAAAACGACGAAAAGATCAGATCCTTGAGCATCTGCTATCTCGGATGAACAAAGTTTCTTGCAAAGAAAATAGACGTTCTCCTCGCTGGAAACACACCCAATTGATATTTCAGGGATAAATCAAATAATAATAAAAGAGTTGGTAATGAAAGCAAGATATAAAAACCAGTAAAAGGGAGTATGATTGAAGAGAGAAGCGTCCAAGTTGTTTGGCTGCAACCGCAATTCCGAAGTCGTCATTCTGACTCTCCTAAGCTACAAAATTTTCAGTATTTATTTAATAAAAGGAAGTCAAAAGTTGGCCTTCTTTCGCTATGCCTATACCAAGGGAAAATATCATATTTGACCCTTCTACTTTATCAAATCTTTTAATATGATATTTTTTCTTCTAAAATGTTAATTTTGATATTTGAATTTTAATTCGTTGCTAATATGTTATCTTCCTACCAGTAGGGGTGTTTAAATTTAAGTTAAAACCGAATTAATCGATCAAATCAATTTTGATCAGTTAACTGACTGATTAACCAATTTAATTTGGTCGGAGGTATGTTAAAAGTTTTTTGAAATTTTAGTTAATGGTTAATTCGGTTTAAAATCAGGTAATCAACTGAATTAACCAAACTTAATAAATAATATTATATATTATATATTATATGTATTAGACTATTATTAATTCGGATAATTCGGTCAAATGAACATTATCATTTTTTATATGTTTTATACTTGTTTTAATAAAAAAAAAACAAAACATATAAATTTTGGTTAATTCAGTTAATCGACCGAATTAACTGAAATATTTCGATTCGGTTAATTTTTTAGAAAAAATTTAGGTTCAGTTAACGGTTAAAGGATTAAAAATTTTAACTAATTCGATTAATACTAGTTCGGTTCGGTTAATCATTTGAACACCCCTACCTATCAGTGTTAAAATTTAACATCACCTAAGACGTGGACTAATCTTATGATACCATATGGTATTTTTTGTCCAAAAAAACAACAGTCAAGAGACTTAAAAAAACTGTATCCCTTGAATGCTTTGGTTTTTGTTGAAGTTTTTAGTATTTATTCAATAGAAAAAAGAAAAAGAAAAAATTTGTGTTTAGTAAGAAGGGAGAAAACAGAGAAAAAGAAGAACAAAGATCTGTGTTTTAAATTTTAAAAATCAAGTTTGAGTTTATAATGTTAAGTTGTAATTATTTGTATGTAATTAATTTTTTTAATAGGAGCTACTAATTTTTTAAAATAAAACCTATTTTTTAAAATTTATTTTACAAATATTTTATTGGAGATGAATAACCAATTTTTTCATATATGTTTATTTTAAAGGAATAATTTTACAAACAGCAGTTGGTTTTATATTTGAATCTCGTCAGCAATTAGGAATAGGTTTAATAAGAATGTAAAAGTCGATATGAAACAAAAGATTAATGCAAAATAGCTCGATGTTGTGGGAGGGGGATGTCCTGACTATTCTACAAATTTTCAATTTCATCAAATCCTATCAAAATTACCAAGATAGAACTTGTAAATGATGAAGACATGAAGACAATGATTGCACTTTATTGCTCGACTAGGAACGTTAACGTTGAACCAGTTCAACTATTTATTGAGTTAACAGATGTGGAGTCCGTTCTAAATGTCACTCCATTAGATCAACAATATGAAGTTGAAGACGAGCATTTATTAATTTTAAATTTTCATTAAAAAAATAAAATCTATTAATTTCAAACCAAAGCTCTCTTCCATTCCATTAGATGCTCACATTCTCAGTTTTTGTTATTAACCAAAATATAAAACAAATCATAAATTAAAATAATTTGTCTCTAATTAGAAATGATTAAAAGCAAGCAAGCTGCGATAACCCAAGAAAGAATCATTCAATATAATTCAGATCAAATCCTCTCGTAATTAAACCTTTTGTGGGTTGTCCGGGTTAGATTGTAAATGCACATTTTATTAAGGATAATATTGGATAATAATGTAAATTAGCCAATACCAATACAAAAGGATAATAAGATTGTCCGACACTTTTACCATGAGCTTCAATTAATATATATATTGATAAATCCTTAGATATTTTGATAAAAAAAGCTATTTTAATATTTTTTAGTGAAGCTCAATAGCTCACCCTACCATTTCTCTAATGTGTTACGTTTAGGATATTGAGTTTTGTGAAATGAAATACCCTTCTTTCTTCTTCTTTCTCTTCTCCCTTGAATCTTCTTGTTATTGTTTTCTCTTCTTTCCTTTTCTTCCTCCTTTTTTTTTATCTATAAATTCTATTTCAAACATATTGGTTCATAACAATTTTTATCAATGTAACAGCCGATTTTCAGTAATGTCGAAAATAGTGGTTCGAGACCACCAAATTCGACAAGTGAGTTCGTAAATTTTATTATTTAGTATTCACGAGTCAAATGTGATTTCAGAAAAATTTTTGAATTAGTAATTTGTGTGTCATAAGGTTTTATTAGGTTAATTGGTTTTGAAAACGAGATATCAAGACCTTGATTTTATAAATCAAACCGTAAGTATTTTTATAAATATTTACAGAGTGTTGTCAAGGTAGTATTAAAGTTTCATTAGAAAATTTTAACGTTTTGATAGTTAATTAAACAAAAAGGACTCAATTGAAACGGGTGCAAAACTTGCTAATTAAAAGAAATAGTAATTAAATAGCCTAAATGGTAAACAAGGGAGGACTAAAAAGGCAATTAGACACGCATGGGATGGCTGAGGCGGCATAAGCAGAGAAAAATCATGAAATTAGGTGAAACAATGGCTAAATGGGAAATTTTGTAAAAATTAAACAATTAAATAAACAATTAAAAGAGTTTCTAGCAATTTCTTCATAATTCTCAGCCAAAAATGCCATAGGAGGTCCCCAAAAAGCTGGTTTTCATATTTTTACTTCAAATCAAGAGCTCGTAGATAATCATGAAAAGGGTAAATTGGTAGAATAGTCCTTTAACTACTACAAATCTTACAATTAAATTCAGGTAAGTTCGTATGGTTAAAATTTAATGTTTATTTATTAAATCGATGAATGGTATTATGTATTTATTTATATCTATTGTTGAAAATAAAATTATTGTTAAATGATGAAATTGAATTGAATGTTCAAAACGAGTGGAACGCGGGATTGAGTACAATCGTTCTGTGGCAAAGGATGAATTAACGGTAAATGCAAAGGATGAATTGACGGCAAATTACCCTAGTAAACCGAGGTTCAGCATTTTTTGCAAACTTTAGTGTTTATTTTCCGTTTAGCTCTCACGAGCTTCTGTTTAACCCTTATGGGTTTCTATTTAGCACTTATGTAATTCTATTTAGCCTTCGAGATTCCAAAAATGATATACTCATATCCGTAAGTCGTTCTCCGATTCGGTAAGATTTGGTAAATGATTCATGTGATTGAAATTGAAATATTTATCGTTTATTATTTATATTGATGGAAAGAAATGTGTTCATCGATTTAAGTTGTGATTGACAGGGAAAGTGCATGGGTAATTTACTATTTGATTTGTTATACTAAGTTTGGTAAGATTTATGTTTAACCTATCGAACTTACTAAGCTTCCTTAAGCTTACTTGTGTTATTTAATGTCCTTGTAGATTAATGTAAGGTCGGAAGATAGAATTAACACATCAAGCCACACTATCCAACTTGTTCCAATAGTTTTTGCAATATATGTTATGGTTTATATGGCATGTATAGGGTTGGATTTGGTTGTGTAAATGTTAAGAATTACATTTTGTTTATATTCTCAACCAACATATATATGTATGGTTTAATTATGTTTGGTATATGTGTTTGGAGTAGTTAGGTGATGGAAAACTTATAGGTATATAAGTGAATTGACTAAGGTGGTTAATTAGAATGCTAGGATATATGTGATAATATGACAATATTAGAGCTAGGAATTGGTTATTTTGAAGGCATTGTTATGGCCTATGAGTATGAAATCTGACATGTGTAGGTTGAAATCAAGAATGGGTGAGAAAAGTGGCCTTAAAATGGCCTATTTTTATCCAAATGGGCAGAGACACGGGCGTGTGTCTCATCCGTGTGTGACACATGGCCTAGCACATGGGCGTGTGGTCTGGTTGTTTGTCCCCTGCATTTTAAAATTTAGAAACAAAATACCAAAGTTTTTACACACGGCCTAGCACACGGGCGTGTGGCTTGGCCGTGCGACCCAAGTCAGAGAGTTACACAGGCATGGCCACGAAATGGGACACGGCCGTGTGCCTCACATCGAATGCCTATATGGCCTAAGACATGGGTGTGTCTCTTGACCATGTGGCTCACACGGCCTGGTCACACGAGCATGTGTCCCCTACACCTAAGGAGATTTTTAAAATTTTGTGAAAAATTTTCTGAGTTTCTAGTTTAGTCCCGTTTATTTCTAATGCGTATTTTGGGCTTCAATGGCTCATATAAGGGACAATATGAATGATTTATGATTGGTTTCTAATATGTGTATTAATTTATATGAAATGTTCGTAATTGTTCTAAAAAGTCCGGTAATGCTCTGTAATCCTATTTCGGTGACGGATAAGGGTTAGGGGTGCTACAATCAAAGCCATCTAATTTTGGCTATGGTTGATTGTGAGATGATGTTATCAAAGGATATAGCTAATCAGCTAATTGCGTGTTTGGAGTAAAAGGTCGACAATTTTTTTAAAGTGGTAATGATGCAATATACGAAATGATCTTGAGAACTTTCACACAAAAGCAACTTTGGTGCTCAATCAAATACTTGTGAGAATGGATGAGATAGTTTGTAATATAAGGGTTAGTGATGCATTCAACACGAATACCCAACTTTATATGGAATCAAAACCATCATTATCAAGTTATGATGGGTTGCCTTCATCAACCAAACCCATCGTTGATTTCATCTCACCAAACAAAAATGAGACATTAGTTAAGCAATCGGGTATAAATTCTTCAACATATGTGTAATCTTGTGTTGTCAAATATGTTTCTTAGGTTGCATATGAAGGAATCTCTATTGGATTTTATTTGTTTATGTTAAAGCTAAATTTGAAAATGATTATTCAATAATGGAGATATATGTGAATGAACTTGTTAAAGTTTATAACCCTACGAGTTTATGCTTGCGATAATGGAAAAATGTAATGGTCTTGTGCAAATTGTTTGAATTAATAAAATAGTCACTTTTTGGACTTCAATGATAGAAGACAATATGCGCATTATACAAATATTATGGGTTGGTATGGATTTCAAGAAATGGTTGGAAATGTGAGTTTGTTTTGGTTGTAGAGGTAGAACAATTTTTTGACAACTAAAGGCATGTCCTTTGAAAATTAGAAGGTTGAATTGAATATGGATCAAGTCATAGAAAGAGAGGCTACAAGTTGTGATTGTTCGCAAAGGTTTCTTGGTTTTAACGTTTCAATGAAAACATTGGGTCGGGTCTTAGTTCTTTGGTTTTGAGTGTTTATCTTTCAATTATGGAAAGAATTTTGAGTTTGGTTTAATTGTGCACCCATCTCCTTAAGTTTTCATTTTTTGTTGTCTAGTCTAGCAATAATGTTCTATTATTTCACTCATTATTGAAACACATTATTATGGCTATTCTTTTTGAAGATGAAGACTACTAATGGTTGCTATTAGATGTACAAATCACTAGCCATGCATTGCAACCCTCAACTTTGATGGTTAAAATATCAAAGTTTCATCCACTTGAAATAACAAGTAACGTTGAACTTGATATAGGGGAAATTACTAACCCTACTATGGAACCGCCTAGTGATGTGATCAAGACAAAAAAAAATTGAAGAGATATCAAATGGTCGACCTTCAAGATCAAGTAAGAAGGATAAAGTTAATCACACATTAATTGTTGGAACATTTAGGGAGAACAAATTGGTTACCATCCAATGGGATAGTGCACGTGGAGTTACTCTTATTGGAACAAGGTTTACAACTTATGGTGTAACAATATTTGTTGGATCATTCGTTCATAACTTAAAAGATTATGAAGATCAAAATGATTTAATCCTCGAGGACAATGATTCTTTGTACTATAGTGTTAGGTTTTTTTTTTGTGCACTTAATATAGTAATTTCTTCGTATTTGATAAATACTTATATGGTCAAATTAACTAGTCATGGAAATAAACAAATGTCAATCATTATCTCTATATTAGAATTGTCTTTGGTTTTTGCACATAAAAAATGTACAAGTAAATATCGTCTCATTAATTATCTAAAATTTAATTAATATTAAGTTACATTATATGCTTGAATTACAATGCGAGAAGACAATTTAGATTACATGTGTCTATATTAACAGGCTGTTCATAGTCTGCAAGAATCAAATTTGAGCAAATGATCCAAATAATAAAAGACTATTATGTCATCTATAAGTCTAATTGGAAAGATAGGTTGTATTAGCTATCAAAGCTAGATTGACTCTAAAAAATAAAGACATAAATGTGATTGTCTAGACTAACAATACATTGGACAAGACACAAGTTAAGTTTATCCTAGATAAGTTTATGGATTTATTCACTAGTGATGTTTATGGAAGTGAATAACCATCTATGTTGACTCATGTGCTTTGATATATTGAAAACCTATGGTAGTGAGCGAAAAATTGGCATGTTAGGTATGTAACTTATGCATGATATGATTTCACTTACAATAGTGGAATCATAGCTCTATAAAAGAGTAAATGGTATCCTCTTATTGACATTTTATGAATGATGGAAATGGAACATAGTCAATGGTATTTGCTTTGGACAAATGATTTTACCATTACTAGCACAAGTAATGACCATTTTCATTGCGGAAGATCCAATTGTTATCATGAGATAAAATGGATTGAATCAAGTGAGTAAATCTAACCTAAAATGATCATGGATATCCACATATGATGAGGTCATTGGACTAAAGCTTTCAATAAGTAGCTTTCGTTATGGTATATAATAGGGACTTCAATCATGACAATTTTGGTGGATTGACTTCATGACTAAATAACAATTTAATTTATAGATGAGTAGTACATGTTATTCTAAACCTAACTATATATGTTCAATCAATCCCTCCAGTAGCTCAACGTAACTCTTAAAAAGTTACATTTAATACGAACAATTGTAAAGAACAATAAATGATTGAACAAGGATAAATTGTTTACAAAATTATTCATATAAGTAATAGTTGTTTTCTCGTTTAATGATTAGATTGATCTAGAGTTAATTTGGTCACTTTGGGTATTAATTTAAGTGAATTAAATGATGAATTCGATGTGAAGCTAAATTAGGAGATCATATTACCTAATTATTTAGAATTGAACGAAATATAATAATTAAATTTTATGATTTTCAAAATCTAAACAAATTTCGGTCAATTTAAAGTATAAAAATTAAATCATTGATCTTTTTTTTTTAAAGGGAAATTCATTAATTCATTCTATGAATGAGACCATACAATTCAGAGGGGAAATAACAAACACCTGTTGTAGGCTGTGAAAGGCAAGCTCTATCAACACGACAAAGGCTCAGTCTCATCATCAATAAAACATTATGGCACGTTGACGATTGGCTCTGTCACAACTCAAGCATGACATATCTGAAGTGATTACAAGTACTTAATACTATAAGGAAATCAACATTGGATGGTCCAAAGCGACGGCCAAAAATCGACAAAAGAACCAACATCCACCAAATTGGAGAGAACTGTACAAAATCACCCCTAAAATCACTTGTATAAGCAATACTAAAAAAATGTACTACAAGAGCACGCAAAAAAACTTCTAAAATTGAAGACTTATTAAATAATAAAAACAAACAAATTATATATATAATTTAAGACAACACAAGTCCAAACCGACTCATGAAAGCATTTATTATTCAGAAAATGCTCTATCCACCAATTTTTCAAAAGAAACTGTTGGTGGCTGGTGGAACTTTAGCGATGACAGACATCGTCATTTGTCCATCACAACTTGTGAAGACCATAAAAATACCCACAAAATAAATATACAAACTAAAAAGAGAAAAGACACATGAATTGAATAAGGAGAAGAAAGAAAGAGAGGGTGGGTGGGTGGGTGGGAGAAAAAGGTGGGTGATAGCCAACCTAAACTCATGACCTTAAGTTTATTCGAACTTATAACCTCCAAACTATTGGAACTATAATAATAAAAACTAAGTTAATATTTACTTGACTCATTTCATAGTTTAAATAAAGCATAAAGATAAATTTAGTCCTTAATGTGTACTCATTTTGTCATTTTGGCCCTTATTTTTTGGGGGGGTCAACAACCTTTAAAATTTAGTCAAAATGCTTGTTTGTTGATGAAAAAACTAATTGAACTGTTAAAATTTTAATGACATTGACATGACAACTCACGTAGCATTTTACATATACTTCATTGCTAACGTAGATAAATTTTCTAAAAATTTTTATGAAAATTTTAAAATTTGTTTATTTTTAAAATATTTTTATTAATTTGTATGAAATATACGTGGACTGTCATGTTAGTGGCCATGTCAATATTGTTAAATATTTTAACAATTTAGTTTATTTTTCTATCTAAAAGCAAGCAATTTAATTAAATTTTAAAAATTAAGGATAAAAAATAGCATAAAAAATAAAAGTAAAATTCACAAAACGAGTATACCTTTAAATAATATTTAATAGGAATTGAAGAATGGGTGGAGCCGAATTAATAAAATTTGTATCAAAGATTCAACCCATATGGGCTAACAAAACCCAGTCCAAGCATTCAGTGTAAACGGCCTTTCCATTAGGCTGCTCCTACGATTGAGCCTCAGCCGGCTCCCTAACAGAAACATACTATACTTTTCAGGACAGGCGAATTCAGCAACTCCACGGCCCGCTCATGGAAGAACCTGAACACCCCACCGCCTCCAAATCTCCACCATCGTCACCGCCGCAACGCCGCCAAATTTGCTCTCATTGTGACCGGCCACTTCCAGTCTGCCTCTGCTACGCCCTCCCCGCCACCCCACTCCCAACCAAAACCAAAATCCTCATCATCCGCCACCCGCACGAGTCCCGGCACAAGCTCAACACAACCCCACTCATCTCCAAAACCCTCCTCAATGCCATCACCGTCTCTTCCCGCCGCCTCCTCCCTCACCACCTCCCTAACCAATCCCCACCCGCCATCTACCTCTTCCCTCCTTCCCCTACCGCACCCGCCGTCACTCTATCCCAACTCAAATCCTCTAACCTCCTCAATTACGAAACTACTCCTCTCCTCTTAATTGTTTTCGATGCCACGTGGAAACATGCCAAGGAGATGGTGAGTGCCAGTGAAGGGGTTTTGAAGGGTCTCGCTTTAAGGGTTTGTTTGGACGGAGTGGATGAGAATGTGACGGGTGGGAGTATATATGATAATGAATTGGTTTTAAGGAAAGAGCCCTTTGGTGGATGTGTTAGTACTCTGGAAGCTGTTGCTAGGTGCTTGGGAGTCATTGAGCCTAATGGAGATGAGGTTCAAGGAGTTTTGATTGGGGTCTTGAGGGAGATGGTGAGATTGCAAGCTGGGTTTTTGAAGCCTCTGAAACCTAGGCCCAAGATGCTGAAGAAGAGCAAGCATAAAGAAGAGGACAATGATCAGCTTGGTCAGTTGATTTCTTTTCTTATTAAATTTCTTTGAATTTTGATTCAGACTTTTGAGTTTGCTACTTCTAATTTTGTTTATTTTTATTTATGTTGGAGTTTTTATTATATTTAACATATTTTCTGTTTTTTAATCAAAATATGATTCTTTTGCTTAGATTTTTTAGCGACATCTGGGGATAAAAAGGGATGTATTAATGTAGTCAAAATTTATTAATTTCTTAGGGATCTTGCTTGTATTATCCAATGAAGCTCGCTTTGGATAGCTCATAGCTAGTTCATTGTGGCTGATATTGAATGATGATAAACTCTACTTATACTAGCCAGTTGATTATTCATTTTAATTTTTGTTGAGATGATGGTAACTTGTATTTTTATGTTGTTAATTCACTAACAATGTATGTTTACACTAGTGCGTAAGTTCTTGTACTAGGAGGCAACTGCTCATTAAATACTATGTCCAGGGATAGCAACATGCTTATAGATATAAATTTTTGGAAGACATCCTTAATGCTTGCTCAAATCTTGTAAGTTCTAACTGGATTAATGACCAACTTTGATTTATACTGAAACTTGCTCTTGCTATTGCTCATATAAGAAATAAAAGAAACGTGAATTTAATGTCACTGGTATGTAGGTATTGTATGTTAATATTTCACTAGAATGGATAACTAGCATTCATTTCCCAATCTGCTGATATGTTACCATCTATGAAGACTAGAAAGTCCCTGCAAATGGGGGCAAAACTCTTCTATGCTTCTGAACTTTGATAGCAATATGTTGTTTTGGACAATGTCTTGGAATATATTCCTGTTATTAACTTAGTGAATATTTTGATTACCAGGCTAAGGTTTTCTGAAGGCAAAATGAATGCTTACACTGATGAATGAGACTTTTTGGAGTCATTAGGTTAGTAGATCAGACTTCAACTTGTTTTGGCCTACAACTTGCTCTTGAGGTCGTATCAAGGTACGGTTTGTTGGCACTACTGGTATTTTGGTCTCATGAATATTTATTGAAAACCTTCAACTGACAGTGACAATAATGGGGGTTGGGGAACCAACATGGCATGCGACAATATCGCATTGAATGAGCAGCTTTTATTACATATCTCTGAGGAAACGGTTGTGGGTGTCTGCGTTGTGTTCGAATAGCTCTATAGACTATAGTTGCTATGTTTTCCATTCTCCCAACCAAGAAGAAACCCTCAAATAAGCAAAGAATAATAACAAAGCTTTGGTTTGCTATTTATTTGTACTTGATAGGGTTCTTGACTTTTCTAAACTTGTTTCAACCTTTTCTCTGTATTAGGGATAGAAAATTGTCTTATTAGGTTTGCTAGGTAGGAAGGATTGAAAATTTTAAAGAAGTAAATATTTTCATTCATTGGTTGATAGAGTTGAAAAATGAGAGGAATTAAAATGAAACTTTTGAAATGATTTGTTTTTATGTTGTATTTTCCCCCACTTTGACAAGAACTAATCAGCATTCAAATTGTTGTTGTTGACATTTGAGATTGAGCAAAGCTTTCATGTTTTAAAAAAGGAAAAAAAATCCCATCGGCAGTGAGGAATGTAGAGAGGTTTGGTTAAGTAAATTGGGGACCATAATTGCCATCGGAAACGTGTTGAAGACGGCGGATTGATTCGCATGACCTCTCATTTTACAACCTCAACAGAACCCCATTTTTCTTCATGAAAATTTCTTCAACTTTTTCGAAATTTATTTAGTTTTTCTTCAATGACTCCTCTTGATTCTAAAACTCCTTATCCTTATTTCCATTGGACAACCCCAACACAAAACCAAACCCATTTATAGAACCATAAAACCCCTGAACTCACATGCCCCATTCAAACCTCAACTTGAAAATCTCGCATCAAACATGTCTTCTTCTTCCTTGGTACTCTCGTAAATCTCACTACAAATCACTAGAGAAGAATCCATTTGTATTCCATGGCCGTCACCACCTCAAGCACTTAAGGAGCTAGAAATCACAATAACATCAAACAGGGACGATGATCGTTGATGCTTTATATGCTTGCTTTCCTTGACAATCAATATTAGAAAATTAATAAGGCTAGTAACCTAACAAAGTAATTGACTAATAGCTATGGAAAACATATTTTTGTTTTATTTTTAATTTAATTTAATTTTTGTAATTAAAAGTTAATATAAAAATAATATTTTGTTTCATTTAATATTATTTAATGCAATTTTTTTAATTTTAAAAAATCTATTTTTATTTAAATATTATTATAAATTTAGATTTTTTAAATTTTTTAAAAAAATTAAATTATGATGTCATCATTGTCCATGTATATAGTTACAAAAAAAATATCAAAACTCTCGACGAAATAAAATTTAGGTACTAATTTAGAAAAAAATAATATAAGTACCAGAGAAAATAACAAATTTAAGGGCTAAATTAATATTTAATCCTAAAACAAACCCATCCTCAAAAAGCTACGTAAGAATTGACAGCAATGAAGTTTCCAATTTTATCATTTTCGTTATCCATGACTCCTAAAATTGGGCTTCCATCCTTGGAAAAGTGCGGTACTCACCTGGAATCGCATGTCTCAACTTAAATGTGTAAATGATCAACTTCCTATGTTGGTTTGAGTTGTATATTGGATTCATTCATCATTGTTGTGTAAAGTTGGATGGGTTGAATCAAGTGAATAAATATTTAAGGGAGTCTATCCTTAGAGTCGCGACACATTTCTATTGATATCACGATATTAACCTTCCAATGTCGCAACGTGAATTTACTGTTATTGAAGTTGTTACACTACAACATTAAAGTCGCAATGTCAAGCCTTTGCCATTAATGTTGCGACATAAGACCTTCATGATCTAGACGCCAACTAGGTAAAATTTGGAAACTTTATATTTTAATCTTTAAATGATTTCGGGTTATGAAAGAGCTTTTATAAGCTCATATAAACCTTGTTTAAAAATATATGATATGTTATAATGATGTGATGAATTTATAAAATGTTGAATCGATTGAAGGTGTGATTAGAGTTACTTCGATAATGAATATAACATCTCGTAACTTGAACATGACGACCAGGTCGAATATGGGAGGTTAAAATCTAAGGGTGAATTTGGATGGGCAGTGCGTTTACCTGCGGTTAGTATAAAAACAGCGGTGGTAGTGAGATTAGATACTGTAGCGTGAGATAAAAAGTAAACTAAATACACCGCACCCAATCATCTATCCAAACTCACCCTAAGTTGTTAGCTAATCTATTATAAAACATTTGTATTTGTAACAAATTTGGGAAATCATGATAGGGACACTTTCTAAATAGGTCTTTAGAGCACTCTCTAGCCTCATACAAATTCTCCAATTCGTGTTGCACAAAGCTAGTGTTTTATTATGTTATCTACACTCAACCATTAAGGGTGAGTTTGAATGGGCGGTGCGTTTATCCTCGGTTAGTGTAAAAATAGCGGTGGCGGTGAGATTAGATACTGTAATAATATTGTAGCGTGAGACAAAAAGTAAGCTAAACGTACCGCACCGCACTCACTCGTCCATCCAAATCCACCCTAACTCTCGTTAAGGGTGTAACCACAAGCTAATGTACTGTAACAGTTTTTTTTTTTCTTTTCATGTTCTATTTTTTTCTCCCTTTCATTTTTTCTCTTTCTTCTCCCTTAGCCCTAGTCTTAGCCTCTCTGACTTTACCACTGTAAAAAACCATCAACCTCCAATTTCTGATCAGAACTCACCAAATCATTGCTATTTTCCCTTCTCCTTCTATCAGTTTTGATTTCCAAGAAGCCAACCGAAAAAGTATGAAAATAAAACTAACTTCGAACCTTTCTCAACCTTGACCGCCGCTATTGGTCATTAGATCAGACAGAGACTCCGAAAAAAACTTCTCTCCACCAAGACCAATGCTTCTACCGTTAGGATCCTTGATTGGAGCTTCAAATCTTCGAAAAATTGACAAGCTAAGGAAAGATGGGTTCTTATATATATATAGTGAGTTGTGGGGGTTTATCGGTATAGGTTTAGGCTTCTAATAGTTGGTGTAGGTGCGTGTGACAATGATGAGTGGTGGCTGATATGGGAGGTCAGTGATCTGTGAGGTCTTGAGATGGTGATGAGTGATGGTGAGTAGAGTGAAAGTCATAAAAGGGACTATAGGCTTTTGTTTAGATGTTTCTGAATGGCGGTTCAACGTCGGAGATGGTAGAGTTAGCAATGACAACTAGGGTTTCGAATGGAAGAAAATGGAGAAGAAAAGAAAAAGAAAAGATTTTATATTTAGTGTTTTAAAAAATTAAAAAAATATATATTGCTAACGATGACATCAACTTAACGTTACACTCTTGATTAAGTGAAAATAATATAATAAATGGATTATGTAGTAATTTTTGTAGTTACACTATTGCTAATGATAATTTTTGTAGTTTAACCTTTATATTATCAAGTCAAAAGATGAAAGTATGAAACGACCGTACCCTGTTCTTCTTCTACTGCCACATGGCTAAGCAATTACGCATTCAAAGTCAACAAAGCTTGCATGCCTTGTAAATGTGACTGAACACATCATCCAAATATTTCTCTTACTCCCATGATTCTGTTCTTCTTACACACTACAGCTTCCGTTCCTTTTCGGCCATTTTCTAGAGAATATATATCTATTCCCCAAAGCAGAAGCGCAGAGATACACATGTGTGCCTCTCTCTTCCTAAATCTTTCTTGAAACGGGGTTTTGTTCTGAACTAGCCAACCGCACTCATTATACCAAGCAAGCTCCTTTTTTCCCTATATCTCTCGTTCTGTTTTTGGGTTGAGTATCACTACACGCTACAAGGTTAAGCCCAGCACAGAAAAGCTGATTGCACAAAAGCATAAAGTACGCTTTTCTAAGAGAAACGAAGAAATATTGGGAGAAATGGTGCATCATCATCGTTATAATCTGTTGAAAAAGGGTGGAGATGAAGAGGCCGGGACACTTCTTTTTCTTTATTACAGGAGAAGAAGGCCTAATCTTTTATCCGTTCTCTTTCTTTCTCTTCTCTCTTGCACCTTCATATTGGCTCCTCGCTTGTTTAGCGCTTCTTCTTCTTTGTCTCATCTCTGTAAGCTCTTCTCTTTACTGGGTTTTGCTTATTTTTACTTTGTTTCTGCGTTTTTTTATTTCACTTCCATGGTTTTTGCAGGCTCCTTCGGTGTTCAAAATGAAGGCTTCGTTGGTAATATTGATGTAAATGCTCCACTCTGTTCCTCCATACCTAATGGTTAGTAGTGTTTCTTTCATTTTTTGAGCTTGATTTTTGCATCTTCTTGGATTTTAATCAAACAGTCGAATCTGGTTGCCTTTAATTGATTTATTTTTCTTTAATCTCTTGATTATTAAATGATCCATTTTTAAAGCAATGATATCCTTTTCTCAGAATCCGCAAGTGTTATTTTGAAACTTTTCTCATTTGGGCGAAATACAGGTAGAATCTGCTGTGACAGAAGCCATTTTCGTTCAGATATATGTTTTATGAAGGGTGACGTAAGAACACACTCTCCCTCCTCTTCAGTATTTCTTTATTCATCAAAAAGCAACAATGGATTCATTAGTTATGTTTCGAGTATGATTGATGATGGAGAACAAGAGGAACATGATGAACTTCAACATGAAAGGATCAAACCGTATACCCGAAAATGGGAACCAAGTATAATGGATACCATTGATGAATTGGACCTTATCTCAAAGAGAGCAAATTTGGGTGTTCACCATCCTTGTGATTTGATTCATAATGTTCCCGCAGTTATCTTCTCGACCGGAGGCTATACCGGCAACCTTTACCATGAGTTCAACGATGGGATTATGCCTTTGTACATCACTTCACAGCATTTCAACAAGAAGGTTGTGTTTTTTATTCTTGATTATCGTAATTGGTGGGTGATCAAGTATGGTGACATCATTTCGCATCTCTCAGATCATCCCGTAATAGACTTTATCGGAGACAACAGGACGCACTGCTTTACTGAGGCAATCATCGGTCTAAAGATACATGATGAGCTCACTGTGGACTCTTCATTGATGAGAAGCAATGAGAGTATTGTTGATTTTCGAAACCTTCTGGATAGAGCATACTGGCCTAGAATTAGAGGTTTGATTCAGGAAGAGGAACAAGAAACAGTAGATAAGAAAATGTCCACAAGCCCAACATCAGGATCTGTATTTGATTATCAAGCAAGGAAACCAAAGTTGGTGATCTTGTCTCGAAATGGTTCTAGAGCTATAATGAATGAGAACAGTTTGGTGAAAACATCCGAGGAAATGGGGTTTCAAGTTCAAGTCCTGAGACCTGAACGAACGACAGAGTTAGCAAAGATTTATCGATCACTTAATTCAAGTGATGTCATGATTGGCGTCCATGGTGCAGCCATGACTCATTTTCTGTTCATGAAACCAGGCTCTGTTTTGATTCAAGTTATTCCCCTAGGAACGGAATGGGCAGCCGAGACGTACTATGGGGAGCCTGCAAGGAAGCTGGGTTTGAAGTATATTGGGTATAAAATCAAGGGTAGAGAGAGCTCGTTGTTTGATGAATATGATAAAGATGATCCTGTTTTGAGAAACCCTTCGAGTTTTACCAAAAAGGGATGGGAATACACAAAGAAGATCTATCTTGAGGATCAAACTGTGAGATTAGAGCTCAGAAGATTTGGGAAGCGGTTGGCACGTGCTTATTACTGTATTACTGGAATCCATCCGCAATCTTCTCTCGAGTGACAGTAATTTTAATCATGGAACATAATTGATCATCAATAATAGACTGGCAAGGATAACGTCATATTCTGTAAACCTTTGCTGTAGAAAATTAAACTTAAATTGGCATGTTTATTTCGTTAAGGATTGCTAGTGTTGCATTTCATATCCTGTATTTGGGTCTTCCCCATGGCACATGGCATCCGTTGGGTGTAACATGGAGAATATTTTCCTCCTCTTTTGTGTGAAATTTTGCTTCTCAAAAAAGAAAAGAAGATGAGGAGTGGAGGGTTAGTAAAGGTAAAGCCAAATTAGTTGTCAAATGACATTGGGGAAGGGAAACTCAACTGGCCCTACTTCAACTATGGTCTCTGTGTCATTTTATCTTTTTGAAAATTGTTGCATCAAAACGACCGGGAATTATGGGGCCAAGCTCTAAAATTAATTTGGAAATTCCTTCTTAAAAGGAAATTTATGTTATTCTAAATTTTAAAGTAATATGAGAATTTTAAGTGCCCACAATTATCTCCCATGTTCATGCTAGCTAAACTAAACCATAATAACCCATCTTTTTGGCATCCTTCAAATATTTTAATTCTTTAGTAATAATATTTTATTTCAATAATTTCACCCAATAAAAACTAAATTATTATAAACAAATAAATACCTAACAATAAACTTATTTGTCATTTTACGCATATCAACTTTCAGCTATCAATTAAGTTTTACTAAACACTTATAAATAAACAATTGATCAAACCAGTAAGTACAATCATCAATCCACTATCAACCAATTGTCAAACATGCCATAATTAAAATATGCATATTTCAATATATTATTTAAGCTAAATACCACACAATGCATAATCTTGTACTCATTTAAAAATTATTTATTGTATTCAATAAAAACATCTAAATACATCAATATTGTGAACAATAAATATAAATATTTTTAAAATCAATTAATGAATTAAATATTAAATATAGCAACATTTTTTTAAGTAAACAACATATTCTGTTGTTGCGCCATTTGGGAAGTGGGAACAAGGTTTTGGGGAAATGAAAAGAGAAAGGCAAGTGAAGTATGAGGTAATGGAAATGTAGCGAAAGTAAAGGTTCTTGAGAAATGTAAAAAGAAAGACACTCAAGTTTAGGATAAAGGAGATTTAAACTAGATTTTAGACTTCAATAATTTACTACAATAATTGGTGGCTTTGGTGCAAAAGCAATTAAATTTTCTTTAATCTAATACATGTTTTTTAAGGAAATATCCTGATTTTTTTAAATTATATAAATGGTCACTTAACTATACCTATTTTAATGTTTTGGTCATCCAACATTATTATTTTTTAAATTTAGGCATTAACATTTGAATTTGTTCCTGTTTTGGTTACCGACCGTTAAATTGATAATAATACATTTAGTCCTCAATACTTATATATTCTATCATTTTGTTCTTAATTCTAAATAATTCAATAAACTTAACACTTCACATTTATAAATCCTATTAATTTGATCCTCAAACTTCCTAATCAAAGCTTTTAACTCGTAAAATAGAGACATTCTTCAAACTAATTCATTTGTTCTAAGGAAATATTTTGATTTACATATTCTATTAATTTAGACTTTCCATGGTTCGCTCAAAGGGGTGCAAGTTACAAAAACTTGCCAATTGAGAAAACTAGGAGAGGGTTGAGGAAGTTTGTTCATTCTTGACACTTTTTAATGAAGTTACCAACATTATCTCATGTAACAATTTCGATATATTAAGTTTTATGTTAACTTTTAGAGTTTTTGGTTATGTTGTTTAATTTAAATATGTAATTAGGGTTTGAATATCTAACGTCAAATTTGTTTCTTCTTTAATATTGAAGTATCAAATAATTGTTGAATGAGAAATTTTTGTGAATGAGAAATTTTTGAGTGAAAAAATTGGATATCTAGAATTTAAATATGTAAAATATTCAAAAAATAAAAATAAAAACACTTTTTTTAATAAAAATACATATCTAGAATGAATCTGAACAATTGATTGTCCAGATTCAGATGAAACAAGACAAATGGAGATCCATTTTAGTTAGTGCAAAATTATAAAAAAATATATATAATTTATAAAAATATGTAAAAGTAAAAAGAAAATTTTGGTTCAGTGTTTTTGTGTTTTACGAAAGCTTGTAAAAAATTGAACAAAAATCATGACAGAAATCAAAATGAATAGGGTGCCATTGTAGAGAGAGGTGAGAGAAAGATAAAAGCAAATAAAAACAAAAGTATAAAGTATATATAAGGAAATTCATTATTAATATTTTTATAAATGATAACTTTTTTATTTTTAAATATTTTTAAAATTTGCTGCGTCAATACACTTAATTTTTCAATTTTTTACTAATGAGTGCCGTTATCGATCAATTGATGGTTTCCATTATTGGGATAGCTTAGTTGATTTTTTTGGAGTCATTATAAGATAATTTTTTTTTCTTAAGGGTTTAATTGTGTTTTTTTTCAATTTATTAAGGGCATTTTTTTTATCCTTAAGCCTATATTTATTCTATTTACTTTATATGTTTAATTAAATTTATCTTTAATTAACTCGTTAAATAAATTGAGTCTAAGGGTTTATTTGTTTGGTGTAAAAATTTTTACGAAAATTGATTTTTAGAAAATATATTAATTTTTTGAAAAAAATGATATTTTTTTATGTTTGAATGATTCTGTATAAAATATTTTCCATTATTTAATAAATTTTCCTAAAATTATTTTCCAAAAATTGTTTTCTATAAAACAAGTACAATACTAACAAGAAATTTTTTTCATAATTGATCTAGAGAAAGAAATTTGATTATTAATTAATTAATTAATTAAATTAATAAACAATTATGATTTGAAATGATGTTTTGTATAATAATATTAAAAACAAAAATTTAAGTAATATGTATCAATTTGATAACATAACAACAACAACAATGTTCATGTGCAAATGGTATGAAAAATATGAAAATGGCATGAAATTTTTTATATATAAACTTTGAAACCATGGAAATCTCAGATTTGAGATCTGAAAAAAGAAAAACAATGGCATGAAAAATGAAAAAGAAAAAAAAAAGCAAAAAATGAAAAGCAGGCTCTTTTTCCTTTTGTTGGGTCTAAAAACACGGGGAAGTTGTTGTAATATGTGTACATTGTTTTTATCAAAATGCTATGCTTTAATACGGAAAGTTGGCCTTATTGCATATATTTATCGTTTTAATGCTATTACAATATAGGGTAAATTCTATTTAAGGTCACTCTAAAATTGAGTTTGTCTTACTTTGATCACTCTAATTTTTTTCTTCAATTTAATCACTTTAGTTAAGATAATTGTTCGAACTAGTCACTACCGTTAAAAATTCCGTTAATCTATTAATGGATTGCTGACACGGCACATTTGCTAATTGAATGACGACATGTGGCACTTTTTTTTTACTTTTGACTAAAGCTTAGGGACCTTTCTGTAATTATTCCAAAATATTTTCTCTCTCTTCTCTCTGTCGTCATTAAACCTCTCCTTCACGTTATCCATCGTCAAGGGAACCAGTTGGTGGCAGCGATGACAGCACCGGCAAGGATCCTCCGCAAATTGCCAATACCCACCCGTGAGGAAAGAAGCATCGCCGCAGAGTGACAACAAAAGGACATCGACGCCGTCTTTGATGGCGTGTTCCTTGCCAGCTAGAATGTTGAATCCGAAGCAACCCGTTTCCCGACAACCATTATATAATTTAGGTATGGAAAGGCATGTTGGATGCTTAATAAAATGCAATGAAAATAAATATTATTTGTAGAACGAAAAACTCAAGTTTTCCCTATTTCAGGTGAAGTATATACAAGATGATTCATTGATTTCTGTATATTGTAATTTTCTTTTAAGTTCATTTTTTGTAGAAACGATAACAAGCTTCTACTATTTCTATCCTCATATTCTCTTCTCTTTTGGCCTCGTCTTTTTTCTCGATCCTTTTTTCCTGTATAATCAGAAATTTTTTATTCTTTATTTTTACATATCCAATTTTGAGATATTCGTTTCAACGGTCCAAAAATATCAAAAGAAAAAAGAATGGTTTGTCTACTCTGTCCCAAAAAAATGAGAATATACATTTGCTTGAAACAGCTCCCAAGTAATTGTTTTACGTCTTTGGGCACTCATGGAACCTTTTATTATGTCGTATCTGATTGTTGCGAATAGCGTATCAAAGCCTCTTCGTCTGTTTGATCAGGATCATTAGCATTCTTGGTATAAGTATAAGTATCGGCGTTTGCCTAGTTATTAGTAAAAATCACTACATGTTTGAGTTTCTTGAACGAATTCCATGCTCTAGATGAATTTTTTTCATCTCATGAGTTTTGTTCTCTACAACAAAGCATCCAAAAACTAAGAATTTAATGGTGATTTTATCTCTTGAAAGTGATACGATTTTGTTAATCTCAGTACTCACAACTAATGTTTTTCAATTGCAGCCAAAATATTTTTGGATGAAGACGCCTAATAAAGGATAATGGTTTTTGCTCTGCCCAGGGGGACTGGTCTTGCGGACTGAGGAGACTTCTACTGGTTTGTAATGTTTCTATGTTCTCTTGTCCTATATCTTAAAATAGCTTTGCCCAATTGATGCTTCTTGTTTCCCTTTTCAGTTGGTTAAATACAACAGAGAACTAGAGGTGTCCATGGGTCGAGTAGGACCCAACCAAAATTTTAGGTCCGGACTCGATCTAAAAAATAGGCTTGAAATTTTGTCCAAACCCCAGCTAGATAAAAATGCTAAAATTCGAGTTCGATTTGGCTTGCTCGTATTAATTTCTATATGATTTTTAAAATATATATAATATATTAAAAATACTAAAAATATTAAAATTAATGTTTCCCAACAAACTAAAAATAAATTAAAAATAATATGTATACTTAAATAACACTAAGATAGGTGCAACTTAACAAGCAAATGTCTCTAAAATAGTAACAAAATTAACAATAAAACAAAAGTTATACAATATCCAAACAATAAAAATAAAATAGTAACAACATAATAGTGAAATGGTAGCAAAATAGTGAAAAAAAAATAACAAAAACAACAATAAAACAGTAAAAAAACAATAATTTTTTTCCATATTCGGGCCGGGTCGGGCTTAGGCAAAAAAGTCTTACTCGAGACCCAACCTATTTTTTAAACGGGCCTTATTTTTTTGCCCAAGCCCATTTTTCAGGTAGGCCTTTGGGACAGGCCAATAGCTAGCCCATGGACAGGTCTATAGAGAACAGAACAATACTAGAAGCCTCTTGTATGGAACGCGCCATCGAAGGCGACATCAACATCCTCTTGTTGTCACTCGGCGGCCTCATGGGCAGCTATTAGCACCTTGCGAAGGATCTTCGCCAGCACCGTCATTATTGCCACCAATTGGTTTCTCTAGTGGTGGATAACGTGAAGGAGAGGTTAGAACTTTGAAGATGACAAAGAAAAGAGAAAGAAAAAAAATTGAAATAATTACATAGAGGTCCCTAAGTTTTAGTCAAAAGTAAAAAAAGTATCACGTGTCATCATTCAATTGGCTAATGTGCCACATTAGCAATTCGTAAATGGATTAACAGAAATTTTAACGGCAGTGACTAGTTCGAACAATTATCTTAATTAAAGTGACTAAATTGAGGGAAAAAAATTAAAATGACTAAAATAGAACAAACCTTATTTTAGAGTGACATTGATTGTAGTTTACCCTACAATGTATTAATTTTTAAAAGACCATATTATATTTTCAAAATTAATATGTATGTAATATTTTTTTAAAAGTTTGGTGTGATATTATTTTTATATTTTTAAGTTTAATATATATGTAATGCATTATACAAGACAACAAATAAATGAATAAAAAGAATAAAACAACAAAAACAATTCGTATAAGGCCAAAATGAAATGCAGAGATGAAATTGAATGTAATGAGAATTGAATTAGGGACTAGATTGAACATATCAAAACTGTCAGAGATTAAATCAAATTAAAAAGGCAAAATTTAGAGATTAAATTGAACAAACTCCCATTAAACAAGTTAGACAAAAGAATTATGAAATAAAATTATATATAGAATCAGGTAATTGGAAATATAATCCCAAATAACTATTATACAAAACTATATGTTGTGTGTAAAGCATGATTTGTCTTTGAAAATTTTAGACCTTTCACCAAAATGTTATATTTTGGGATGCTTTGGTTGTGGTGCAAGTTGAGGTATATTTTTCTTTCTGTTATTCAATTGTGTTCTTGAATGAGTTTAATCAATGGCTAACAATTTCAACCAAATATTATATATAAATTAATATTGTGATAAGCGGCGTGACTATATTTTTATGTAATTTATATTTTTTAAAAACATATTTTTAAAATATTATATATTTGAAAGTTTCGGATTGTTTTTAAATAATAAAGATAAAAAAAAATAAGAGATTGAGTTTAATCAAGTTTCTAATACTTTATTTATAAAATGCAATTCCATCATTTGAATATTTCCTTATAGCTATTGTTGTACCTATCGGATCTTGCATTTGAGTTAGAAACCCATGACCTGTCAATGTAATCGTACCAAGAATTGTCAAATGCAAATTGAGTGATGCCATTGTTGTCGCCTGTCAATCAGTCTAAACAGAAGGAATTGGGATCATCACAATTTAATCTATTTTAATTTTCTTCCTTATAATACAATAGAGTGGCTCGCCCGACCCACCTCAATCAGCTCAGCTCCACATTAACTGGGCTTAGATAAATTTTTTTTTGTTCTCTAACCTGCCCAAATTTAAATTAAATAGTTTAGAAATTATTTTTATTTAAATTTTGTTAGAGTTGTGTGACCCAAATTCTAAGAGATTACTTGCAAGTTAAGTTAAACAAAGATATATTTTCTTTCTAAAAGATTTAGTATTTATTGGTATAATTTATTTAGCATTTATTAGCATAATTTATTTGGCTTACTAATTTAGCCTATAAACAGGCTCTTTTACAACCTTAAAAAAAGACACTTATTAGAGATTAGAACTCATAACACATTTAGAAAATTTTGTGTTTACGTTTTGAGGGTTATTTGTTTTCGGGTTTTCAGGATTTAGTTTTTATCTCAATCTTTTGTACTTTTCGTTCTTTTGCCATTATAGTAAAATTATCTTTACTCATGATTTTTTATTCTTTTTGGAGGGATTTTTTCAGGTTAAATTTGTGTGTTCAATTTCTCAACTTCTTCTGCTATTTTTACTTGTTCGTTGCTTAATCGGGCCGATTCCCAACAAATTTATTTATTAAAATTTATAAATTAAAATTAAAAATATACTAAAAAAATTTTGGGCATAAATTTTAAAAATTAATCTAAATAAATTTAAATATTTCAGCCATTAATAGATTGTCATGAACTATTTTGGTCCAAAATAAAAGATGACAAAATTAAATAAACATTTTGCCATCGGGCGTAAATTAAATAAAATTTTTGAATGTTTTTAATTTAATTTTAATTGTAAAATATATAAATATAAATTAATATATTTTTAATATTTTATTACTTTTAAAATAGTGATATGAGTTATTTGGATGGGTCAAGCTGGACCGAGCCCAATCCCGAGCTACAATTTGTTTCTAAATTTGAGCTTAGGTATGTTTACTTATCAAATTACAAGATAAGTTGCTTTTTTAAATATAAAGTTGTCATTACAGTTCTATTTTCACTTTCAAAATTCATTTTATTTATGAAATATTAAATTTTTATATAATAAATACACACAACACAATTAAAAACACGATACAATTTTAAAAAATAAAATAACATAATGTAAAAAATAAAAATAATGTTAAAAATGTTTCAAACATTGAAAAAGTTTATTGTTTATAAATTTAAAGTTATAAATTCAAATTTTTAAATTTGTACAAATTTTTAATATTTTATTTTATTACACTTTAAAAACTTTTTACTACTTGAAAACAAGTTTTAAAAAATCCATGATGATTGAAGTATATTCAATTTAATTAGAAATATTTTACGGATGATAATAATGATTATAAATTTTTTTTAAATAATATCGATTAATTTGAAACAGTTATTATGAAGATGACACTTTAAACTTAAGATTATCTATATCTTTTAAATATTTATCACTATTTTTTATTTACATTAGTAATTATTTAATCTAAATAATTATATTTCACAACATTGGAGTAATATATATATTTAAAATATTACAATTTTATATCTATATAATATATAAAACGGAATCCTTAGAGAGCCTTATGGAATAAATAGGGGTCAATTTGGTATTCTAACTTAAATTTAAGGGTGAGATAAGAATAGATTCTGTCGTTCCATTAAATAATAAATTAATGAATCTCTTTCTTTTTGCCATTGGATTTTTCAATTAAATTCTTCATAATACTTATAATGATCAATTTTCCAAATATCTCATTTGTTTTCAGATGCTCATAGCATTGGGTCGGATAAACCTTAGTTTATTGCTTCTTCTCTACTAATATCGCTTATCCCTTCAACTCGTTCTAAAAAGTAGGATTTTGCGTAATAAGTTTTTGATATTCAACAATTCCTATTAAAAAAAATAATCACATAAATCCAAATATTTATCTATCTACCGTAAGGCAGATCGGCCACCACTCCTCTGATACGAAAATAATTATGCATCATTCTCATACTGATGGTAACTTTAAATAGATCACATACTAATTCTCTTTCTCTGAAAATATTAAAAAAGGGAATCGGTGCACCAATATCTACCATAAAAGGTCCAAGTCATACTAGATGAGAAGCTATACGACTCAACTCCAACATAATTACTATGATATGGTTGACCCTTTTAGGGACTGGAATATTCCCGGATTATTCCGGTTTATGTACAATTATTGTTTATGTGAATATATAATATTTTCAACTCCCAAATAAAGTTATTGGAGTAAAAAGTTTAAGATAATTTATTTGAATTTAATATTATATCTAATTTATCTATTTTAATACTAAATATATTTATAATAATTAATGTTTAAAAGAGTAACTCCAAACATTCTCCTCTCACAAACATTAAATAAAAATATTTCCTATTAGAACTCATCTCTATAAATTAATTCTTTGCACAAAGGGTGAAGTAAGAAAATTTTTTTAGGGAAGGTCAAAATTAAATTATAATTTTTATGATTGTAAAAATTTAATTTCACGATTTTAATAATCTGTATTTTTTAATTTTTAAAATATTAAATTAAATTTTTATTATCTTTAAGAGGGCAAAGCATGATTCTATTTTTATTAATTTAAAAATTTTCATTTTAACGTCTGCGTAGAATTTGGTACCAGAAGAAGATACAACATCAAGGAGACCTACAACTAAATCTTCATCTGAACCAGTAGATTTCTGCAATGTAGATCCTACGTTTGTAATGTAATTTAAAAAAAAAAAAGGTTATTGTAATTAGTTTTTTTAATTTCATAAATTATGATTTTTTGATATTATTGTAGTTAAAACTTAGTTTTAGTAAATATATTAAAAAATCCCTTAAACTATTATCTTGGTTTAAACAAGCTCTTATACTATTTTTTGTAGTTAAATAAGCTTTTAACCTATAATTTTTATTCATAAAAGTCTTTGATTTTAATATTTTAAAGTAAAAATATTTTAAAATTTTAAATTAATTTTCATTTTATGTTGATGCGAATTTGATTATAATAATTTATTAAATAAAAATAAAATAATATTTTCTGAAAGTAAAATAAAATAATATTCTAAAATTTCTTAAAAGTGTTTCTATTGCGTCAACAAGAAATTAATATAAAGATCTTGGAATTCAAAATAACTTTACTTTAATATTAAAATCAATAGGTTTTATGGGTAAATATTATAAAATAAGGGTTTATTTAACAATAGAAATAATTTAAGGGTTTATTTAAACAAAATATAGTAATTTAAAGGTTTGTTTACTATATTAACACTAACTTTTTTAATTACAGCTTTTCAATAATCAGGACACTTTTAACAAGGTAGAGCTAGAAAATGAATGTTCAAAAATATAATCCTTTTGATATTAATTATTTTAGTTAGGTAAAAAATAATAATATTTAAAATTTAATTGAATATAATTAATTTTTTTGTAAAAGTTCTTTTAATTAAAATTTAGTAAAATTTTTTAATTATTTGGGAGTAGACCTGTTAATGGGTCGGGTTGGGAAGGCCCACCCAAAAAGTGAGAGAGTTCGGGTAAAATTATAAGCCCTAAAAATGGGCTTGAGTAAAAAAATAAGACCCGTTTAAAAAACGAGTTGAGCCACAGGTAAGCCTTTTTTGGCCCGAGCTTGGCCCAACCCTAATATGAAAAAAGCTATTGTTTTTTACTCTTTTTTTTACTATTTTCTTGCTATTTTGTTTTTATTTTTTTCACCATTTTGCTACAATTTCATTATTATGTTATTACTATTTTGTTATTGTTGTATAACTCTTGTTTTATTGTTAATTTTGTTACTATTTTAGAGACATTTGCTTGTTAAATTGCACCTATCTTAGTGTTACTTAAGCATACATATTTTTAAAATTTTATTTTTAATTTGTTGAGAAATATTTATTTTAATATTTTTAGTATTTTTGATATATTATATATATTTAAAAATAATATAAAAGAAAATTAATACGGCCGGGCCGAGCTTGGAAAAAATTTTAAACCCATTTTTCGGATCAGACTGGGCCTAGACCTAGCACGCGGGCATAAAATTTTGGTTGGGCCCGACTCGTCCATGAACACCTCTATTTGGGAGAATGTGCATTAATATAAAAAAAATGATACAATTATATTTTTTTAGACTTACAAAATTGAAAACATATGATAACAAATCCAATTGTATAGTGATTCATATAAAGAACAATCTATGCAAAATCGTAAGAGTTGGAAATCTGCAATATGATAACAAATCCAATTGTATAGAGATTGATATGATAAATGTAACGATCCGATAGTTAAGGGTAACGAAAAATGTAGTTTTGAGACTCTGTTTTTGTAAATTGGACTCGTAAATATTTACGGAGTTATATTTGAGGCGAATTAAATTTTGGATAAGTAAATTTCGTAAAATTAGGAGTTATTAATGTACGGAGATTAAACCGTGAAAATGTTAAAAGTTGAATTATAGATTAAATTAAATAAAAGAGACTAAGGTAGCAATTATACCATAAATTAAATGGTTGGGTGATGACCGGGCATGGTTTAATGATATATGCATGTGTATATTATATATATGTTATATTTATAAGTTAACTAAAATAATAATACATAATGGTAATAAACAACCAAAACCATTTCTTTCTTTTATTTTTACATGCAAAACCGAATTGAGAAAGAAAGAAAGGAAGAAAACGCACGGGACATAAGGGTTTTAGGCATTCAAGCTTCAATTGGTTAGTCAATTTAATCCATTTTCTTATAAATTTTATAGTTTTGGAATTCCGATACTTAGAACTAACCGACCCATGTTATAATTTTTAGCGTTGTTTAAGATTTTGGATGTTGCCATTGTTGAGTAGTTAAATCATTAATGGTTTATTTGATAGATTTTAAAGTTAGGAGTGAAAAAGGACTAAATAGTGAAATTAATTTTTGATTTTGAGCAATAGGAACTAATTTGTGAAAAATTCAAGATTGAGGGGTAGAATTAAAAATAGGGAGCTAAATTTAGCTTGGAATGAAATTAGTATAAAAATTGGAGGTTAAAAGTGAAGATTCAATTAGTCTCGGTTTAGGGACTAAATTGAAGATTAAGCAAAATGTAGTATAAAATTTGAAATTTAATGAAAATTTAGTTTTGTATTATTGATATATTTTAATTATTTTATTCATAACGAACATTGTTCCAGAATCCTCGAGTAAGAAGGGAAAAGACAAGGTCAATGTTGAGTAGCTCGGAATATACGGTTTGTATTTCTATAATCCGAAACAAATTATAAATTATTGCATATTGAATTGTTTGCATATAGTAAGTATTTGAGGTGAACATTCTTGTATTTTGGGTTGAGTTGAATCAATTGATTATTAGAATGAATTAATTACGAATATTAAGAAATGTAGTGTTTTTATGAATATTGATTGGAATATGTGTATTAAGAAAAGTTGGTTGCCATCAAATTGAATATATGCTTATATATGAGAATGTAAATATATGAAATTGAGACATTGGTTGTTTTGAAAAGTGAAATGAAACCCTGTTAACTGTTTCGGGCTAAATCGGATATAGATGGCATGTCATAAGATAGGAAGAGTTCAGGGATTTCTTCAACTTCGAGTCAATGAGGCACTGGGTGCTAATTTGCTTCGGTTTAACCGATGAGACACTGGATGTCAATTTATTATAGCGCTGAGTGCAATTATTATTTCGAATTTATCCGATGAGGCATTGGGTGTCAAACTGGTGTGTTGGTTGGATCCGTGTATTCGTCCGAGTCCGAGTCGTTTTAATAGGGGATATTAAATGATAAAATTGATGTATTTAATATTGAAATGATAAGGATGAAAAATGGAAAATGAGATGTGAAATGGAATATAAAATGGTGAAATTGGTTATGAACATTGAATGAATTATGAGAAAATAGTTGAATTATCAAATGCCATATGAAATACTATTGTCATGTGCTAGAATTTGTGAAAACTATTGGATGTGGACAAGGAATGAATAAACTATCATTATTGACTTGATATATATATATAGTACATAACATTACTTATTTTCATTTTTACATTTTAATAATTTATATCAAGTTTTAAATTTTCGAATTATAGAAATACCACTGAGTTATACTCAGTGTACGATTTTGTTTCCCGTGCGCAGGTTAGATACTTTTCAGCTTATCTCCAATTCAGCATCTATCAATGATCCTAGACTCAAGTGTGGTGATGTTTTATTTTGCAATGGCATGTACCTAGAAGGTCTTTTGAATGATAATTGTTATATAATGCGATGATTTTAGGAGTCCTATGTGTAATGGTATTTATGTGTTCATAAAGTTGAGGCTTAATCTATGCTTTGGTATGTTAGTCAAGCTTAATGTTTTGCATGTGTTTTAGTTTTAAGCTTGGTAGCCTAAATAGTTAAAACATTAGTTCAATTATGGTTATTTGGTATGAATGAATATTTGGATGGTTGATATCTTATTGATATGTTTGGAAATATAAAAATGTGGTACCAATGAGGGTACATTGGTTAGACACTTAATAATGATGTTTTGGCATGTTTTAAGCATGTTTAATTGTGATTTGAATAGGTTAAATGGCTGGGAATTGGGTTTCTTAGTGTCCAAGTAAGCATAATTTTGTAAACTTGAGTTTTAATGTGCATTTAGGTACACATGGTCAGTCACATAACCATGTGACACAAGTCTGTCACATGACCATGTGACACAAGTCTGTCACATGACTATGTGACACACATGGCTTGGCCACACAGTTGTGTGTCTTGTGAATTTTAGTGCATGTTTCACATGGTCTGGCACTATGGCCTGCGACATGACCGTGTGACCCAAGTCATTGTGTTACACGGGCAGATGTACGGGCTGAGATACGGCCGTGTGTCTCAAGTCAATGAGTTACATGGGTAGAGACACGTGTTGGGACATGGTCGTGTGTCCCAGCTTCGAAAGCCACACGACCTGGGGCATATCGCACAGCCTGGCCACATGGCCCTGTGACCCCTGTTTCTAAAATTTTTTTTCCCCAAACCTTTTTGAATTATTTCAAATTAATCATTGTTTATTTTCTAATTATTTTTAGGGTCCCGTAAACTTGTATTAAGAATTGTAAGAATATTTTTACGCTAATTTTAAATGAAGTAACAAACCTTAACGGGGGTGAAGTAGATCATTCTGCTAATATCATAGGATGTAGATAGTCAGAATATTGTATTATACTTTAATGCTAATATTTGGAATAGTCTTGTTAGGTATCCAACTTCTAGCTTTCAAGAAAGCATAAATAATTATCAGAATGTAAATAGTGGAAGACTAAGTTTAGCATTGCATATCATATCTAATTATTCTATTGTAAAAGATAATAATAATATGAAAGTATTAGATTAGCATGTTTTGTTCTCTGTAAAATATTACTGTTAGTAGTTAGTTTGCACCTTTGATTATGTTGAAATTAATTGTTTTGGTCGGTTAGTAATACCTGTGACTCTAATCCGACGAAAGAGGTGGATTAGGAGTGTTACAATAACTTAGTAACTAAATGTCTCAAAAATAGTAGTAAAATTAATAATAAAATAAGAGTTATACAATATTCAAATAATAACAACAAAATAGTAGCAATATGACAACAACACAACAACAAATAGCAGCATGAAATTTTTTTTAGCCAAATTCGAGTCGAGTCTGGCAAAAAATTCTTACCCAGGGCCTGACCCATTTAAAAAAGGGCTTTATTTTTTGTCCAAACTCATTTTTTGGGTTTATATTTTTACCTAAAACCCTATTGCTTTTTGAATGGGCCTTCGAGCCTAGGTAGGTGGCCAAACCCATGATTAGATATATTTCATAATTGGAATATGTTATATTATTCAAAGATAATTTAGTTTTTTATTTAAAAATAAATAAAAATATGCATAACGTAAGGTTTAAACCCAAATTAATTATTGTATTAGTAAAACCTTTAATTTATAACATAACTAAAATTTTATTATTGTATTTTTATACATTTCAATTTTTATTATGCATACTTTATTATCTCCATCAATAGTATATATTAATGTATTTGATTGAATTGATATCATAAGTTAACTCAATACCAACTCAAAATTGATGACAACACATGATAGACAAATTTAATATAATTTTTCTATTTTAATATCGTACATATTTCTTATGGTATCATTAATTAATTTCAAATAATATATCTTATTATATATTATTTTTAAACACATATTTGTATTTTAAATATGTGGATTTCATATATATATATAGCCGTGTGATAGGATTTATGGTATATATATGTGAGATAATATGAATATATATATTGTTTTTGTGAGATAATATATATATTTTTAAGAAATAGATATTCACGGGTGAGAAACTAGTGATAAAAAAATTCTCCTATTTAACTTTCCCGTTGTTCTCCTCGTTTGAAAGAAAACCTTTTCCTGGGAACCCAGTCAAAGAAAAAAGAAAAAAACTAAACCGAAAATAAAATCCTATAATCTCACAAATTAAAATATTTTAATAGAAAAAAATTTTAACCTAACAAACTTTTCCATTTAATCGTTGAATCCATTAGCAAATCGAGCAAGATCAGGGAACTAGAAAAGAAAAAAGTGCTCCGGGAATGGGGGACGTGTATTGTTCGGACTGCAAGCGGCAGACGGAGGTGGTTTTCGATCACTCGGCGGGAGATACGGTGTGTTCGGAGTGCGGGTTAGTTTTAGAGTCACACTCGATCGATGAGACGTCGGAGTGGAGAACCTTCGCAAACGAGTCGGGTGATAACGATCCCGTCCGTGTAGGTGGTCCCACCAATCCGCTTTTGGCGGATGGCGGTTTATCTACTGTTATTGCTAAGCCTAACGGTGCTTCTGGTGAGTTCCTCTCGTCTTCGTTGGGTCGGTGGCAGAACCGTGGGTCGAATCCGGATCGGGGGTTGATTGTCGCTTTCAAGACCATTGCTACCATGTCTGATAGGTATTTGATTTTTATTGTTGGCTTTTTGGAATTTGCTTTTGGTTGGTATTATGGTGTCTGTTTGGATGGTCAGACTTTGTAAGTACATAATACGGAAAAAAATGTGTGTTAGGGTTTTGGATCTTGGGTGAAATTTTTTGGGTTTTGTTTGATTGAGGTGAATGTGTTCGGTGAGTTTGTCTTGTCCAATGCTTCTAGAGACAAATTGATGGAAATGCTAGAGATTTTGAGGGATTTCCATTTTTTCCCGATGTGGGTTGGCAGGTCGAAAGGAGATGCTTCAGTTATCGGTGAAAACAAATTATGACATATTGTTACTTTATCGTAATGGAGAAAATTGTGGATCAAAGTTTGAGGGCTGACTCTTGGAAATTTACAATTGATTGTCATTGTAATAGTTGTAAATTGTTATACTTTTGAGTTGTGTTTTCCTTAATCAGAATAAGACTAGCATCTAATTGTTTGAATTAGACAAATATGCTGTTCTCTGTTGTATCTGGCTTAATGTGATCCAACTGAATATTAAAATGGTGATCTGGTTGTACAATCTAGCTGAGTATTAAGATTTCATTTTTTTTAAAGCATTGATGTTTCGATATGTGTGATTACTTTATGAACAGTTTTAGTATCGGCTTCAGTTACCATCATGTTTTCTTTAGGTTTAAAGATTTGCATAATTGTTCACTTTCCCTCTCCTTTCTTCATGAAGTGAAGTTTTATGCTTGAGAGATAGTGATATACTATAATATGTCACTTATTTGGATAAGTTTTATGTTGCAGGTTGGGTCTCGTTGCAACCATCAAGGTATGCTACCCATTTCCTTGTAATATAATTTGAATCTTATATGGTGTTTCACTCTATTACTATGGACTAGTGACATGCACATATGTATAGGCTGGGTCTATTCCGTTATTTTAGTATGTCGTGTATATATATTATTCATACTGGTTGGCATTGCTGCCATAGACCAAAAAAAGGGTTTATCATGTACTAGACCATATCATGTCGGCAACAATACTAAATTAAAACGAAGTTAAAAGTGAGTATGAGAGGCTTTATATGAATGACTTGTTTGAAATAGAATGTCTCTACAGACAGATTTCTGATAAGTTAACCAGCTTGGGACAAGGTATTCTCATGATCTCTAATCTTGTGCTTATGCTGAAAGCCTAAAATACATACAAGCATTACTGTAACTGCTGATCTCCCTTTGGTCAATCTTGTGCATGAGCAGAAAAGAATTACAAATATAGAGCACCAATCTTGTGCATGAGTTGAAACTATGAAATGCATATAAAAGTTACCATAGCAGCTGAAACTTCCTTTTGGAGTCCTGGTTTATGCATGAACAAAAATAGGTTATGAATTTAAATCTCCAGTTCTATGCATGACTAAAAGAAGCTTCCCTGCTCTTAGTGACCTCACCATCAGGAAAAATAATAATGTTAGGGTTGATGGCTGGGAAAGAAAGCACTTGTTTATTACACAAAACTGTTTGGTAAGTGTGTTTGATTTAACAGACTCCTAAAATGTAATTAGATCTTGTCATTAATGAGGAAAAGTTACGGGGGAAGCATACACCATTCTTTGATTTATTTATTATTTTACATATTATTTTACTATCTTTATAACGATAATAATACTGTAACCAAAGTAAGTTGCTGCATAGAACACCAGGATAGAATGCGCTATAAACTTTGAAATATTTGAGTAACAATGACAGAAGGACAGGCTTCCTGGTGATGGTTTCTTTACTATGCCTTTCCTTCAAGTGACTGAACAATGAGCATTTAACAATAACACCTAGAAAATGGATGAATGTTCAGTTATCATTTGAAAATTTCCATTTTTTAGCAATTAGTTGTATGTAAATCTTTTAGAAAAAGGAAAATGATATGTTACGAATAAACTCTGCCATCTTTAAAGGCTTCTTAATTTTGAAGTTAACTTTTAATTTTTGAAAACTAGCTGCAGTTCAGTTATAATTTTTTCCATCTGGCCACTGAAATTTTCTTGTAACCACCATCCCTAGTAATCTCCTTTTCAGATATTGTTTTCTAATGATCACCATAAAAATTTGAGCATTTTTATGCTTCTAAAAGAAAATGATTTTATATTTGAAGTGATTGCCAAAGTTAGATTGAGAGGTTTCCTATTAATGAAAAGAATCTTTGTGCATGACATTTTAAATTTTAGTTTCATGACCTTTTTATTCTTTATTCTTTCTTTTTTTTATTATCAATTTTGATGTGCATGTAATTTATCGGGGTTTTCCATTGACTGAAGGATCGAGCCAATGAGATATATAAGAAGGTGGAAGATCAGAAGTCTAGCAGAGGAAGAAATCAAGATGCATTGTTGGCTGCTTGCCTATACATTGCTTGTAGACAAGAGGACAAGCCTCGCACTGTCAAGGGTACAGCCTAAGATTCTTTTAAAGCCTGGATTCTTCGTGATTTATCTTTCTTAATGTGTATTAGCTTCCCTGAACCTTGCATTTCAATTAGAAATTTGCTCTGTTGCCAATGGAGCCACAAAAAAAGAAATTGGCCGAGCAAAAGAATACATAGTGAAACAACTGGGATTGGAGACTGGCCAGTCTGTGGAGATGGGAACCATACATGCCGGTGACTTCATGGTGAGTTCCCTTTATTGCTTAAGGAAAAAAAAAAAATCTATAACAGTGCTTTTAGTAAACAATTGTGTTTTTTTTCTTTATGCTTGGTAGGGTGCAGTTCCATTGTTAAATACTGTACTATTCATTTACCGTTTATGGTTGCCACTGACATTAATTTCTTTAATTATCAGAGGCGTTTTTGTTCCAATCTTGGTATGAATAATCAAGCAGTTAAAGCTGCCCAGGAATCAGTTCAGAAGTCTGAGGAGTTTGATATAAGGTAGTTTTTATTCTGTCTTTATCATGACGATGTCAGCCTAAACTGAAGCTTCTGTTTAAGCCTTTTCCTTACAAATAAAAATTTAATTCACTATCCTCTGTGACTTGGATAATTCTGTATGGATCTCTCCATTTAACAGACTGCATGATTAGGAAGTGGGTATTTTCAGTTGAGCAACTCACATGATTAGGAAAGTTAGAATGTTTGAATAATGATGCAAAGAAAAGGAAGCTTGTCGAGTATAGAAAGACCATTATAGTTGAAATTTTGCAATAGTTGCCCTTAGATCTTATTGACTATTAAGATGGAGGTGGATTATGAAATTCTGATGAGTGATAAGCGAAAACATTTAGGGATGCGGATGTTAATAAGGATGTTGAGAATCAGGAGTCAAGATTGTTGAATTGACTATTGACTATTGAGACATTAGATCTCTTATGTATATCTTCTTTAATTTTTTTTTCACTTATATTAGTTTCTGTATGTATTTGCTAATAATTTAAATAACTTTGCAGGCGAAGCCCGATATCAATTGCAGCTGCTGTTATTTATATCATAACACAGCTGTCTGATGACAAGAAGCCTCTTAGAGGTTTGATATTTCCCACCTTATTAAGTAGAAATACAGATGTTTCACCAACGACTTTTATGTGCCTAATTTCCTCCTTGATATGGTTCGAAATACTGCAGTTAGGTTCTAGAATTTATATGGTTCGAAATATTGCCAATGTTGTTAGAATGAGATCGAACCGACCGGTTGAACTGGAAACTGGAGGTCCAACCAGTTAAACTGGTGACATATAACTGGGAAAAGGTCAATCGTTCGGTAAAAAACTGAAAATCATGAATCGAAAAAACAAATAAAAGCAGAATTTTTTTTTTTATCAAAAACTTTTGGATTATGTTTTGGTTCATTTTTAATCTTGATTTTTTTTTTGTAAATACTTTTTTCTTAATTTTAAGTTTTTTGAATTTTTTATGAACTTTCTAATTATTAATAATTTATTCTTTTTAAATTTTTAAAGTGGTTGAACCGGGAACCAGAGTCAAACTGGTTTGACCTTCAGTTCGGATCAGTTCTTGTCGCATTAGTGTGCAACTTATGGAATGTGTTTGTCTAATAAAAATAAGAAAGCACAAGGAGTGTATGCAAAATGTGAGCTGCTACTATCATTCTATTAAAAATGTTCACTTTTAATAGTAAAATGTGCTGGATGCAGATATTTCACTTGCTACAGGAGTTGCAGAAGGGACAATCCGAAATTCGTACAAGGATCTTTATCCCCATCTGGCAAAGATAATACCAAGTTGGTATGCCAAGGAAGAAGATCTCAAGAATCTATGTAGTCCTTGAAGTTAAGAACAGACAATAATGAGAATACACAACACACACACAAAAAAAGGGCCCTCAAATTGGCTGAATTCTTGGAAAGTTCCAAGAATGTTCTTTTTTTTCTTTCTCAGTTTTCCTACTTGACTCTACCCTTACAAGTAGAGACAGAATGGTAAGGGAGGTAATGTGGAAAAGACGGTCTAAGGTTTTTTTTTGGGGTACTTAGTGGTCTAAGTTATTTACCGATATATTTTAGTAAACGTTTGAACTTGCAGCAATTTTTTTGAGGGAGTATTGATATGATAGGAGTGCAATTTATACTTGATGTTTTAACCATGGCTTTGTAGACGCTAGTTTCTGGATATCACCTCTTGGCATGTAGTGCTCTTTGGCAGCGGTTGTTGACAACATTGCCTAGTAGCAGCACTCCGTGCCCAAGCGGCTACCAGACGAGCTGCACTGAATAGTTTTAGTACTTCTTTCCTTGAGCACTTAAGCATCCGAACGCTAACATGTGACGAACTTAAAATGCATCTAGAGCAGATTAAAAAGCTATGAGAAATAGTGATAGTAGCACTTTTTTTTATGAAAAATTTGGGCAACTCCAATTTAACGTTCACTATGTCAATTATCTTCCTGACTCGTTTTTACTTCATGTGAATGTAACTTTTCTCTCTCGTTAACTTTGTTGCCAATCTTTATAACTTCTCTGGGAGGACTAGAATAGATAATCTTTTTAGGGGAAAGAAGCTTCTTCTTCTATAATCACTTCAACCATTGTAATCTTCACCGTTGCCTTCATCATAATCATCTATCATCGCACTTTTCTTTTAGGGTTTGTCTTGATTTCATTTTCACTATTTTCTCCTGACACTTCGTTTTACTATTTTATAGGTTAAAGAAAACTAGATTGGGTTGGTTAGTTGATCGAAAATTAACATAATATCTAGTTTAGTATTTTATGAAAAATCGAATATTATCTGAATTTAATGGGAAAAAAATTGGAAAAGTTAAGTAGAAAGTTCATTAAAAGTGCATTGATAGTTTAACACAATTTAATATGAATAAAGATGAGACTATATTTAACCTGTCATAGATGTTTTTATAATTAATATGATTTAACTATCTAAATTTGTTTTATGGAATTTATTAAATAGTGTAACCGGTTAAAGATGATTATTATGATTTTCACATTAAAATTGATATCACGATTTTAAAGGAACAATATCACTTTTTTAATAGTGATTAATGCTCGTTTAAAGTGTCTTGAAAAAAGGCAAGTGATTTGTACCATCTTTTGCTCTTCACCGAGTTTCTAAAATTTCGAAAAGAAGAGAATTTTAATAATTGTCGCTAGGTGGATATGGTAGAGGATGGAGCAAAATGTTGCGACTATGGTTTGACATTTCCATCCAAGTCTTTCCCTTAAATCGATAAACCTATATTTTCGAACCTTTCTTTATCTTAAATTCATTTTCTCGCGCATGAATCCACGGTGAGGATTTTGCTACAGCAATGGTGTTTTGGTGGCCCTATAGATCTTGTCATTACCCGCTCTTGAGTATAGATACTCCCCCTCTTGTGTTCGCAACATTTGGTGCATTGAGAGTCCAATTCAAGATGCTTACCACCTTAGAGAATGTCAAGTAACTCTCAGGGAAAAGATAGGAGAACTCAACACTGAAGAAATTATTTACCCTATGCACTTACGTACTAGAGTACATCTAGATATCCCTAAGGGAGTCCTCAGTATTGGAGACCTTATGTAGGCACTAACCTATCACCTTCAGCCCTAAAGATTACGGAGATATCCAAAGACTCGACGTGATCCTATTGTCATCACCGCTACCATCTATAAACTTACCTTTGCAAAATTATTGTTCAACGTGAAAACCTCCAAAGACATCCTTTTCCTTTGCACCATCCTCTAAATGAGCATTATGTTGCTAGATTATCACCACTATTTCTGCCTTTGGTGGGAATAGGGAAAGTTGAGATATGCTCCCTTGGAAGTCTGGTTCTTGTCCTCACGTTGGGGACATATCCTCAAACAACTACCACCATGGTAAATTACTTAGTAGTAGATATTGCGTCGTCATACAAAGCTCTTCTCGAATGAACTATCTAGAATGCAATGGGAGCCATAAAATCTGTCCCACACCTCGAGGTGAAGTTTCCCACACTGCGCGAGAAATGATAAACCTAATGAAACCAACAACTATCCCGAGAATGCAAGAACGTGAGAGAAAGGGGACAATTTGCTATAAAGAGAATCAAAATGTGAAAAGAGAAGGAAAAATGTCTGAGTTGCAACTATTGAAGAATTAAAAGAGATCCATCTTGAACCAAGAACCTCAACAGGACTGTTTGCATAGGGACTTAGACTAGTTATGGTCGAGAAAGCAAAACTACTTACCTTTTTTCTAGAAAAACAAGACGCCTTCACTTAGTTGCAGAAATGCCAGGAATCGCCGCAAAAGTAATCGTGCATCATCTAGGCGTAGACCCCTCTTTTAAGCCGGTCCAACAAAATAAAAGACTCTTTTCCATGGAAATAAGGCTCGCAATAGACGAGGTGGTTCATAAGCTCCTAGAAGATGGATTTATCTAGAAGGTACAATACCTACAATAGCTAACCAACGTTGTAACACTACACCAGAATAGGCCTTTAGCGGCACTTTTAGCGGCGTTTGGAACAAAAGCGCCACAAAAAATCGAGCATTAGCGGCGATTTAGTCAAAGCGTCGCTAAAGGTAGACCATCAGCGGCGATTTCCAAGAAGCGCCGCCAAAAATAGGAATTAGCGGCGTTTTATATAAAGCGCCACAAAAAACCTAAGACCAACGACGTCGTTTTTGCGATTTTTAAACCTTTAGCGGCGTTTTTACTTTAGCGCCGCTAATTCTCCGATCTTTAGCGGCGTTTTTATCTGAGCGCCACTAATGTTCTGGCCTTTAGCGGCATTTTTGTCTAAGCGCCGCTAATGCTCGTATCATTAGTGGCGTTATTGTCTGAGCGCCACTAATTCTCTGTTCTTTAGCGGCGTTTTTTTCTAAGCGCCGCTAAAGTTCGTGTTTTTAGTGGCGTTTTTATCTGAGCGCCACTAATACTCTGGCCTTTAGCGGCGTTTTATATGTAAGCGCCGCTAATGCTACCTTTAGCAGCGTTTTTTCCGAAGTGCCGCTAATAGTAACAAAAATCTTATAAGTTGAAATAATTAATATTTTGTCTATTTATTATATAGTCGTGGTACAATTTACATATAAATTATAATTAACAAATAATATTGATTAATACAAAAAGTTTTTATTAAATAGAAGTCGTATATATATATAACAGCTAACTATTTATTACCAATTTTCAATCATAGTTGATTTAAACTACTTTACGAGAGAAAATATATTAAATTATGAATAAAATAAAATATAATAAAACTTAAATTTTTGTATTGCAAAGAATAAATTAAAAATAGAATTAACTTTTATAAGAGTAATAAATTTTGGTAGTACTCATGTTCGACTAAATAAATGAAAGGAATTATAAAACACCAATTTATACAAAATATATTTTAACAATTACTTATTGTTTAATCGATTTTGACTATATTTTATGATTATATATATTAAATATTTATGGAATTTTTTTATGGACGGTATTTTAAGGAGGACTGGGTATAGATTTAAGGTTTGGGATTTAAGGTTAATTTAGGGGTTGGAGGTTTAGGG
Source organism: Gossypium hirsutum (assembly GCF_007990345.1). NCBI lineage: Eukaryota > Viridiplantae > Streptophyta > Magnoliopsida > Malvales > Malvaceae > Gossypium > Gossypium hirsutum. Next base: position 41,515,764 of record NC_053445.1, on the reverse strand, counting down.
GTTTGAGATTTAGGGTTTCAACGGTCATGTTAGGGTTTAATTTAGATTAATATTAGTTTTTGATTATTTTTATGGTAAATATATATGTTCTTATATATTTGTAAATATAGATCCAGAATAAATTTAATATATTGAATATTAATATAATAGGTAGATCATCATGATGGATTTATGCATGTCTATTGATTGGTTAATTTGAGACTTGTTAAATGATACAATATCTTGTATATTTAAAAACATTTATAACCCTAACCATTTGATTTTTTTGATATATATGGCTATAGCAATAGCAGATGCAAAAATATCGATACTTAAGTTCAAAAATGGTAAAACTTATATTTAGATCGATCCAAACGAAAATTATTGTCATAAAGATAATTTGCTACGTACCATATTTCAATGGTCAGGGGGTTTAGACGGTCATGATAGGGTTTCTTAATAAGAGGTTAATATTAGATTGATTAATTTTTACGGTAAATATATATATGTTCTTATATATTTGTAAAATAAATCCAGTTAGATGAAATTTAATATATTGAAGTTTAGTATATAGTTTATATTATAATTAATATATATATAAAATAGCCATTAGCGGCGTTTTAGTAAAAAACGCCACAAATATTACAATATACGGCGTCGTTCTGTGAATTAGGGAATCAGATTCTATTGTGGCGTTTTATAGGGAAGAGCCGCTAATATTCTTGAAACTGTGTCAGAACGGCGTCGTTTCAGTTGAATGATGTACTCTATTAGTGGCGTTTTAAGGGAAAACGCCGCAAATATGTCTACAATTTTGTGAAAACGTCACCGTTTCTTTCTGTAATTGAAAATTTAGTGGCGTTTTTTCCCGTAGCGCCGCAAAAGGCATGCAATAGCGGCGTTTTTACCCAAAACGCCGCAAATGTGACCTATAATTAATTTAAACGGCGCCGTTTCTGTAAAGGCCATTTAACCCGTGTCCTCATCCTTTACGAACTTATTATCGAAAAAAATGCATTTTCTATACCAAATTTATAATAAAAAATTGTTTTTTATTAACTTAGAGACAAAATTTGTTGTACCAAGTTTATTATAACAAATTTCATCCATTTGTTAAGAGGACATTCGAAGCTTCATACGAAAATTTGTCATAAAGATAATATTGCTTCCTTATTTCAACTTTATACAATATTTTTAACTATATGTATAAGTTATTATATTTTAATAGATTTTCACTATATTTTTTTATTAAAGAATATTTAGGGAATATTTTGGTCGATGCATGGTATTCTAAGGAGTACGGGCCGGTATATATGAATTTAAGGTTTGGTATTTATGGTTTAGGGTTTAGGGGCTAGGTTATGCTTTAGGGGTTATAGACGTAAATTTAGGGGTTAAGGATAGGGTTAATTAGGGTTTAGGGTTTAGTGAGGGTTACAGATATTTTAGGGGTTTGGCCGGGGTTTAGGGTTTCTTAATAGGTTAATATTAGATTGATTAATTTTGGAGGTAAATATATATGTTCTTATATATTTGTAAAATATATATCCAGAATAAATTTAATATTAAGATAAGTTTTGAGTATAATAGGTAGGTGATCACTTTATGCATGTACGTAGCTACATAAATTGAATGGTTAATATGAAGATTACAAGGTTAATTTATAATTTGAAACTTGTTAAATGATACGATATAACTAATAATAGTTATAACTGGCAAAACATTTAACCCAAATTAACGTCCATTTGATATATTTTTACTTATATATGGATATATATGAATATATATGGATAGATATATAGTTATTAATTATTTAATTTGTAAATATAGGACCAAAATAAAATTGATATAAATAAATAAACAAATAAATAAGTTACTAATTATTTATTTGTTAAATAAACAAAAAGAAAATGAGAGTTTTAACGGCGTTTCTATATAAAAACGCCGCAAAAGGTATCCTTTACCGGCGTTTTAGTCAAAAACGCCACAATTATTGCAATATACGGCGTCGTTCCGTGAATTAGGGAATCAGATTCTGTTGTGGCGTTTTATAGGGAAGTGCCGCAAAACTTACATAACTTAACTTAAACGGCGTCGTTTCGTCAGCGGACAAATTCACTTACATCAACCCTTAACAAAATTCACTTACATCTCTGCCTCCGTCCTCCAGTTACAACAACCCTTAACAAAATTGCAGAGATTAGGTTTCGAAATTTTCTAAGTGTCGAAATTACAGAAAGAAGTGTGTAAAAACTTATCACGAAAAATAGAAAGGGAAGAAAGGTGGTCGGAGTTGATCTTGAAAGACGGTGGGCACAGCTGCGAGATTTGTCGATTGAATATGTAAGCCGTTTCTGTTCTTTTTCAATTAAATTTTTGGGGTTTTAGGTTAGTCTAAGTTATTTGGGGTTTTAGGGTTTCGATTAAACAACATAATTTGTGGGGAATCATTAGATGATGGGGAATAGGTAAGCCGTCTGTCGTCTTGGAACTGTGTTTGAATTTAAGGGGAATTTTACTCATGTCTTCGCCATCCATTCTTTTTCTTTTGCAGAAGAAAAAAGGGGAATTTGTTTGAACTGGAACAAGGCAAGAACAAGAACAAGAACAAGGCAAGGCAAAGGTAAGGCAATGGTGTCGATGGCTTGAATTGAATCTGTCCATGTTGTATTGAAAACATTGTCGAAGACATGAATGAGACATGCATTCTCAATAGCTAGAGAAATAAGTATAAGAGTGAAGGAGAATAATAGAGTGATTAACAAGTTTTAGACTTTGATTTACAAGGATCTTCACAATTCTTTCTGCCAAAACTCAATTTGTGTTTTTGGTTTATAAAAGGCTACAAACTGCCAAATTAATTATTTCTCATCACCCAATTGCCTCCGTTTTCTTTTCCAGATTTAATTAGAATGGTTTTAACCCACTAATGATTTCAGGTGAAGAATATGATGGTTAGATTTTGGTGTGAATTTGACGTGTTTTATTTCTTTGGTGTGAATTATATTTTAGTGTTTTAACCCACTAATGATTTCTCATCACCCAATTGCCAAATAATTTGCTGTTTGCTGTGACTTATTTCTTTTTAAAGATGGGGTGATGTGATTATAATGTAGTATCAATGTAGGAATCATTACTGAAGTTTTGGGTAATTATTAGACAAGTAGGTAGACTATTGCTGTTAGTTTAATGGATTTAATGGATTGTTTTTCTGTCATGTTATTTTGGGAACATATATATATGTTCAATTTTGGGAACATGTTAGTTTGGGTACAGTTATATATGTTCAATTTTAAACCTCTAATATCATCTAATTCACTGTCATGTTTCAACATATATTCATATATATTTTCATATATATGTTCAATTTTAGTTTTTTTAGTTTAGCTAACTTTGTGAGTATAAACTCCTGTTTTTTTAATTTTTTTGGCTTTAATTACTTATGTTTTTTCGGTACGTACTAATGTATTTCTGTCTTTTTTTTCCAGGATTTGCTTCGGAATTGAGTGGATTTAAGGTATTTATTCCTATTTTTCTCTATTTAGGTTTCTTATAAAAAAAGTCAAATTGTTAAATTTTTATATGTTATTATATTTTAGTTGTATAGTTTAATTATTATTTTTCATTTTTAGATGGGAGTTTTAATTACCATTTTAGCTAAATTTGCATTTTACTTTGCAACTTATTACATATTATTTGATGTTTAAATTTTCTGCTCAAGATATTCGGCAAAGGCAATTGTTTTAAACTATTAAAATTCGGAATACAACTCTTAAACAACTTTATATATTTGAGTGCGTGTCCAATGATGGGCGAATCGTTTTATCGGTTTAGCGTTTATAAATCATCGATTTCCAATATTATGTGTTGCCATTATAAATTTTACTGGAAAATTAATGATTAATTATCGATCTTAACTTACATAATGGGAATTCGTTAATGATTAATAATCTTTTACATACAAATAAATTTGTATATTTATTTATATTTTCTATTAAAATAAAAATATACTTTTTCGAAATATATTTATTCTGTAATGGCAATTCAAAGTATTATTTCTTTAGTAACAAAAATATCGCGATAAATATAAACAAATTAATTATATCTTGTAATTCGAAGTCAATTTTTTTTTACTAACATAATTTGTTGTTTGAATTAATAAAAGCTACAAAATATACATCATATCATAACGATCTTTGAATTTTCCGGAGATTAAACCTACAAAATTATATTTTAAATGAAATGTTTTCAAAGTTATATTTTAAAACATCTTTGATATATATATTTATATACAGTTTTAATATATTAATTAAAATTATATTGATATATTTGAAAATTTTAAAGCATTTATAAATCATAATTTACATACATAACACATAGCCTACATGACTTATATAATACACAACTTAAATAATTTAAATAACTTACATAATACATAACTTACATTCATAACTTACATAAACTTATATGTTACCTTACATAATTTGCTGTGACTTATTTCTTTTTAAAGATGGGGTGATGTGATATTATACATAAATTACATAACTTAATTAATTAATATTATACATAACTTACATTAATATTATACATTAATTACATAACTTAGTTAATTAATATTATACATAACTTACATAACATTTTAACAATTTGCATAATAAATAACTTACATAACTTACATAATACATAACTTATATGACTTATATAACTTACATAGCATAATTTTCATAATACACAACTTACATAGTTTTCATAATAAATAACTTACATAATACATAACTTACATAGCTTAATTATACTTATTCCTAAATCCTAAACCCGTGCAATTTATTGTCAAGATTAGGCTTCAAGAAATAAGAAATGGACCGGTCTTGGATAAATTTGTCAAGGGTAAGCGACGGTTATCGAAATGGAGTACAAACATTTCTAAATTTTGCATTTCAATATGCAAGCCAAGAGAACATGATTCTTTGCCTGTGTAAGAAGTGTGTCAACATAAACTGGCATTATCGTGAAGTTGTATACGAGCATCTAATTGTTGATGGGTTTGTTCGTGGTTATAAACAATGGTTTTTTCATGGAGAATGCCCGCCTAGTACTTCCTCTTCAAGGATGGATGTATCTTATGATAGTACTGCTTACCATCAGTCTGTTAGAGGGGATGACATGAAAGGGATGTTGCGGGAAGCATTTAATATTCACAGTCATGGTTTACAGTCGTTCCCACCCGACTTTGTGCCATCTGATGATTGTAATCTCGGTGGAAATGCTTTTACTGAACCCGGAGGAAGTGTACATCATGAAGAGCCGAATGGAGAAGCGGCAAAGTTCTACGCGCTACTTAATGAGATGAACTCAGAACTATATGAGGGATCGAAATTTTCAAAAATTTCTTTCTGCATTCGTCTTTTCTAGTTAAAATGTTTGGGAGGGTGGACCGGGAACTCATTGACAATGCTGTTAGAGTTTTTGAGAGAAATGTTTCCGTTTGCAAAAATCCCTCAGTCATGCAAAGATATGAAGAAAATGATAAAAGACTTAGGTCTTGGGTACAACAAAATCCATAGTTGCCCGAATGATTGCATGTTGTACTAGGGCGATCGGAGAAACCAACAGTGCTGTCATGTATGCGGCGAATCCCGTTGGATAAATAGAAACACAGAAGATGGGAACGACGATGAAAATGATGCACAGCCAAGAAAGAAGCCAGTCAAGATTTTGCGGTATTTTCCGCTGATACCAAGGCTTCAAAGGCTTTTCATGTCGTCGAAGACAGCGGAGTCAATGACGTGGCACCATGAAGGACGAACCGATGATGGACTATTAAGGCATCCGGCAGATTCTTTAGCTTGGAAATCATTTGACAATAAATTTCCAAGCTTTGCAAGCGATCCCAGCAGTGTGAGGCTTGGCCTAGCATCTGATGGATTTAATCCATACAAGATCATGAGTACTGCATACAGTACTTGGCCAGTAGTGCTTGTTCCTTACAATCTGCCTCCGTGGATTTGCATGAAGCAATCTTCCCTTATCTTATCTATGATTATCCCTGGAGAGAAAGGGCCCGGGAATGATATCGACATTTATTTACAGCCACTTATTGAAGAGTTAAAACAATTATGGGTTGGTGTCGAGACATACGATGTGCTGAGAAAGGAGAACTTTAATTTACGTGCAGCTTTGATGTGAACTTTAATTTACGGCAAAGATCATAACTTTGCCGAGACTTATTTGTTCCAAAGTTTTGGAGAACCAATCGGTAAAGTTGAAATTGCAGAATTAGATGATTTATCGTGGGTTCAAGCACATCGATATGTTCTGTTTCACTACGAATCAATCGAACCTTTACGCAAGTAAGTTCTAGAAATTTGATAAATATTCATCATTTAAAAATTGTTTATAGTCTAACAAAGTGAACATATTTTTAACATAGTGAGTACAAACAAATATTGAGATCTCGTTCGCGCTCCCGAAGAACACAACATCGAGATATCAATAAGTTGTTTACAGAATCTTTTCATGAATGGTTAAGCCAAACGGTATGTAATTGGAGCTTTCACCGACAAATAATAATATTTACTCAAAACATTTTTAATTACTCAATTTACTTTCCATTCAATAGGTTTGGAGTGGGAAGAACGTCACCGACGAAGTTAAATGGCTTTCCCAAGGTCCAAATCGGGTGGTTAAAAGATATAGTGCGTTCCTCATAAACGGATTCAGATTTCATACAATCGCGAGAGATTGAGGAGAACGCAAAATTGTGGAATAGTGGTTAATTCCTCAATTACAAGTTATGCTAGTGCTAGGGACAATAATCCTGTGGAGGGAAATGTGGAATATTTTGGACTTTTTACTGACATAATTGAGTTGGATTACTACGGCAAATGGAAAGTTGTCTTATTTCGAGGTGATTGGGCCGATGTTAATACTGCACGTGGAATCAAGCAAGATCAATTTGGTTTCACAATGGTAAACTTTGCTCGATTGATTCACACAAGACAACAATTGATTGATGAGCCGTATGTATTTTCTTCTCAAGTCAAACAAGTTTTTTACTCAAAAGACCCAACTGATGAGGGTTGGTACGTTGTACTCCGTAACATCCCTAGAGACTTGTTTGACATGGGCAGTGGAAGTAGAGATGACATTGACGACAGAACACAAACTTTGCCATTTCCAGAACAGAACTTAAACGAAAACATCCTTAGTACTAGTACACAATTTCAATGGGTCCGCCAGGATACGGATGAAGAGATTTACGAATTATAATGTAGTAAGCTTTTACGATTATCTAATTACATCTACGAATGATGACATTTCAACTATTTTATATGTGATATTATTGTTGTAATTGTATACTAAGTTTTCAACTAATTTATTTGTATTGCAGATAAAATGCCTAGAAGAAAAGTGTGATCGCACCGCATTGTTCAAGGTACTTCAAACTCGGCGGAAACAAACAGCACTGAACAACAGACTGCTATTGGATCTTCGAATGTTCCGGTTACACCTGAGGAACCTATAGAAGTTCAAAGTAATTTAACATTTAATTTACATGTGTGTTGACTTCTTATTTGTTTTTTTTAAATTTCGTATATTACAATACTTTTATTTTTCAGATGAAACTGGTCGGACGCGGAGAGGTCGCGGACGTACGGTACTGAGCGATTTATACGACCTAGATCCAGTCGAGCGTGTCCAAGTATCCAGTAATAGCTTCGGTCAGCCTGTTGGATCAGAAGCTCGCCTTTTAGCAGGATACATGGGCATTCTAGCACGGAATGCAAATATGTTGTCAATTAACTTTGAGTCATGGCATAAAGTGCCCGAGAGTAACAAGAACCAAGCTCTCGATAACATTAAGGTAACAAAACGTGTATGTCATTTATAATACTTGGGTTTAAGTTTCGTTTACATTTACTTTCTTAAGTTGTGTTTTTTGTAGGCGAGATTTACTCTAGAGGTCTCCGATGCTTATGTAAAGAAGGCATTGGGAAAAAGATGGAGAGACCATAAGAGCACTTTAAAGAAAGACTATTTTAAGACAAAAACAACACTCGAGGAGAGATTACAAAATGTCCCGCCGGGAATGCTGAGGTACCAGTGGGAAGAGGTCGTTAGATTTTGGACTTCGAAGAAAGGAGAGGTATGTGTAACTTATAAAATTTTGTAATTACTCTGGTGTATAGTATTTCCTAATTAACGTACTAATAATTTCATAATGTAGGATCGTGAAGAAATTGGAAAAAAAGTAGGCAGCAATAAAAATTCACTCACATAGCTGGGTCGAAAAGTTTTGCGTGTGTAGCTCATGCAGAGGTATTTTCAATTTTGTAATATTGGCAGATATTTATTACTTACTTACATTAATATTTTTACTATTGTATTGTAGGAACTGTCGTCCGGTCAAAAAGTTAGACGCCTTCAACTTTTTGACATTACACATAGGAAGAAAGATGGAAACCCTATGACTCCTGAAGCTGCAGAAATTATGGTACGTTTGCTTAATTAATACAATTTAAATTGTTTTAATAATTTATAGTGTTTATTTTCTAATGATTTATTTCATTTATTGTAATGCAAATATTGTTAAGTTATGTTGCATTGGGTTTTTTTAATATATATTGCGTTCCTAACTATAGGATTTATTTTTTAGGAAAAATTAAAGGATAAAAAGGCGGAGTACGAAGCGATTGCTTCCAGTGATAGTTCTGTTCATATTGACGACATTGATAACCGGATTATCACTGAAGTTTTGGGTCCTGAAGGTATGGTCGGGTTCGATTTCAAGGATCTTTTGTTAACCCATCCCAATATTTTGGATCTAGCTCGCAACAATATATGCCTTCGGGGAGTCGAGCCGAAGCTGAAGTTCAGAGGTTAAGAGACCAGATGACTCAGATGCAAGCGACAACAATTGAGCAAATTACACAACTTAAAGCGGAGGCAACATCGAGAGAAGCTGAGGTTTAAAAAAGATATGAAGAACTCCAGCTACAACTGAAAGCAGATGCAGCAGCGAGAGAAGCTGAGGTTCAACGAAAATATGAAGAACTCCAGCAGCAGCTTAAAGCAGATGTGGCAGCAAGAGAAGCAGAGGCGGCAGCTAGAGAAGTACAGGCTGCAGCGAGGGAAGCAGAGGCTAAAGCGAGGGAAGCAGAGGCTGCAGCGAGGGAAGCAGAGCAGCGTCAAAAGTTCGATGAACTCCAGCAGCAGCTTCAGAGCATGATGAAGATTTTTCAGCAGTCGCAACAGCCGCCGTCTTAGACTATCGTGTAAATATACTTCGATTTTGACTTTTAATTATCATTTTAACTTTTAACATTTTTGTAAGAATAATACGAATTTTATTTTATTTATTGATATTTATTATTTGTTTAATATATAGATTTATTACTTTTGGCTGGTTTAGATATGATTTCTTCTAATTTGTTTTTACAGGAGGGCTGAAAATATAAAAAATTTTATTTTACAAATCTGCCAAATTTAGTAGCGTTTTTAAAAAAAATGCCACTAAAGGTGTTGGCCTTTAGTGGCGTTTTTGGTCAAAGCGCCGCTAAAGATAACGGTCTTTAGCGGTGTTTGTGGAAAAAGCGCCACTAAAGATCATGGTCTTTAGCGGCGTTTTTGGGGAAAGCGCCGCTAAAGATTAGGTTCTTTAGTGACATTTTGTGGTCGAAGCACCGCTAAAGATTAGGTTCTTTAGTGGCGTTTGTGGTCAAAGCGCCGCTATAGATTAGGGTCTATTGCGGCATTTGAGATAAAAACGCCGCTAAAGACCCTGATCTATAGCGGAGCTTCTAGCATAAACGCCGCTAAAGATCAGGGTCTTTAGCGACGCGTCCACTAAAGCGCCGCTAAAGGTCTTAGTCTTCAGCGGCGTTTGTGCTAGAAGCGCAGCTATAGACCAACACCTTTAGCGGCGTTTATTTCTAAAAACGCCGCTAAAGTTAGCGGCGCATTCATTAGCGGGTCTGTTGCGGCGCTTTTCAAAGCGCCGCTAAAAGTATCTGCGGCGCTAAAAAGCGCCGCTAAAGGCCTTAAAAAGCGCCGCTAAAAGCCTGTTTTGGTGTAGTGATAATCGTTAAGAAACCTAATGGCAAGCGGAAGATGTGCTTAGATTTCATTGACTCAAACAAAGCCTGGCCAGAAGACAACTTTTCCCTTTTTAGCATCGACAAACTAGTAGATGACAGCTCTGGGCAAGGATTGTTAAGCTTTATGGATGCCTATTCGAGATATAATCAAATTTGAATGTAATCTTGACAACGAGAAAAAGAATTCGTTTATCACCGAAAGGGGAACACATTGCTAAAAGGTTTTGTCCTTCCGCCTGAAGAACACTAGAGGAAAATACCAAAGGTTGATCAACAAAGTTTTGAGAAACAAATAGGGAGGAAGCTGGAAGCCTATGTAGACAACGTGCTAGTCAAGAGCCTCGACTCTAGCAGCCATATATATGATCTTGAGGAATCTTGAGGTATCCTCATGGAGGTTCTTAGGGTTTATGGTCACACAACGAAGAATTAAGGTTAACCCTGAAATGATCGAAGCCATCCTCCAAATGGCAAGCCCACAAACGGTTAAGGACATACAACTTCTGATGGGAAGAATCACGACTTTTAAAATATTTATGTCTGAGTTGACAGAAAGATACCTTTTGTTCTTTAAGATGTTGAACGGAAACAAAGGCTTTGATTGGACACAAGAGTACAAAGAAGCCTTTCAGCAACTCAAGGCCTTCCTGATGTCACCCGTCTTGCTCACCAAACCTGCTCCACATAACAGCTCTACCTATATATCTGCCACCGCTGAGACTATTAGCGCGAAATTAGTTTAAAGAAGAAGGAAGCTAGAACCTATGTATTTCATTAGTAAAGTCTTGCAAGGGGTCGAGGTCAAGTATCACAAGTTGGAATAGCTACATGCGGTTATCTCCAAAGGAAGAATAAGTCATTACTTCTAGCCGCAAGTCATTGTGGCGCTGATTGACAACCTATTGTGCCAAGTTCTCTATAAGCTCAAAATGTCTAAGAGAATCATGAAGTGGGCAGTTGAGCTGAATGAGTTTGACTTGCATATAAGACCCTTGACAATTCCAAAGTGACAAATCTTGGTAGATTTCAACGTTGAGTATACAGCTTCAAACCTAGAAGAAGACAGCGGCAAGTCACCTTCTTAGGAACTCTACGTAGACGGATCCTCCAAGATTCATGGATGGAGTATGACGCCTTAAAATTCAACTTTAAAGCCTCCAACAATAAAGCATAATATGAAGATTTGATGTAACTCCCCCAAAATTTTTGATAAGATGTCTAGCACTATTACGGGATCAAACAATGAAATCTCGAGAAATTTGGAAAAAACGAGTCAAATAGAGAATTTTCATGAAAGTAAAATTGATATTGAGTATGCAAATCAGTGAAAAGAATTGTAGAAGTGAATATGTGGAAAAAGGAATAAATTAAACATTCTAAAAAGTTGGAGGACCTAAATGTAAATTTAACCAAAATGAGAAATATGAATTACTATTAATTTACAAGCTAAACATCACAAACATCATCATCATAGAACATATATCCCATTATTTTCATGACTTATATGTATATACAAAACTCAAAATTTAACATGTCAAGTATTTACACAAAAGACATATAAAACCTAACTACTCAAAATGTATAAGCCATTTTCGTATGGCTCGATCTTACTTACATATCCTAATAGCAAACATATTATTTAGACTATACATGCCATAGGTTCAAATTCAAATTTATAAAATACCAAAGACGATCGATAGTGTGATTGAGCTCGCAACCAATTTCTAAAATCTATAAAACAAAGAGCAAACATATACAGTAAACTTTCACAACTTAGTAAGTCATAAGTAATAAATAATTCAATGACATTAATAATATACTTTAACAAAACCTAATTATGCAACCATAACATATATACACATTCGAACTTATAAAATCTAAAATATCAAACTTGAAATTATGAATCAAATCAACCCAGCCGAATACAGAATTCCATACATACCTAAACTTTCATTCGCATAATATAAGTAATTACCTTGTCATGACTTGATATTTATCTATTACATATCTTTATTAACGCGTACATATATCTCACATTTACCACTTTAAAACTCGATGTATTAACTCATTCGATCATCTGATATCATTCACTGGACCAGCACACTTAGTGTGTTCCATAACTAACTAATGCCACAATGAAATCGCACACTTTGTGCCTATGCATTAAACCAAATTAATCATGATATCACACACTTAGTGTTTATCACTTAACATCATCGTTTTAATTTCGCACACTTAGTTTCTACTCGTTTAACTGCTGCTAATTTATACTCGCAAACTCAGTGCTATATATCAATAAAATGCAATTACATCAATTCTTACTTCCCAATATTTACACATTTTGCTACCATATATCTATATTGTTTTCTTTTGCATATTTCATTTCAATATATATACATATAATATTTAAATTAAAAATTACAATATCTATTTGCTTATAAACTTACCTCGAACGAAGACGAACGGACCGGAACGGCTATTCGACAACTTTCGACTTCCCCCGATCCAAATCCGATTTCTTTCTCTCTTGATATGAATTAATTTAAATTTAACTTGTTTAATAACATATTGACTCAAATTCATTCAAAAATACCTAATTTGGGTATTTTGCACTTTAGCCCCTAACATTTCATATTTTCTCAATTTAGTCCCTATTTCAAAATAACACAAAATATTCAAAATTTCAACATCCTATAGTTAGGAAGAATTTTACTAAGGTTCATAGCAGCCCATTTATTTAATTTATTTCACATTTAGACCCCTCAATTTACAAAATTCACAAATTAATCCCAAATAGGCATTTTTACTAAAAATCACTTAATTAAACATAATAATCTAACAATATATATTTATTTCCATCATCAAACAACAAGAACAACAAGCTCTCTTCAATGGAACATTACAAAATGCACAACCAATTCAAAAATTCAAGCATGGGCTAGCAAAAACACAAAACAACGATCCGTAAAAATTATCAAAAACCGAACAAAAAACATAGCTTCAAGGTGCCGAACATCAAACACCAAAAATAGATTCTTTTTCTCTGCAAGTTTCGGCAAGAACACATTAAAATGCATGGCCATTTTGTTTTTATTTTATTTATCACATAATAATATAACAATTACTATTTTAACCTTAGGCATATAACATTAAAATCCCACTAACTAATGTCCATACTTGTCCATGCCCTAATTCAATGGTATAATTAACATGCAAGTGTTTTACATTTCTATTTTATATCAATTTAATGCATTTAACAAATAGATCTCAATTTTCTTACTTTTCACAATTAAGTCCTTTTTATCAAATTAAACACACAAACGGATAAATTAAATCACGAAAATTTCACACATGTCAATTCACATACTATAAATACGAAAAATAATACTAAAATATTTTTCTGACTCAGATCTGTGGTTCTGAAATCACTGTCTGACTAGGGTCTAAACCAGGCTGTTACATCCATCAACACAATAAATGCTTTAGCCTTAGCATCAATAGAACATCATATCACGTTGACAATTGACTTTGTCACAATTCAACCACGACATATCCTGAGTGATTGAAAGCACTTAATATAAATTACTATTGATTTTTTGACATGAGAATAAGTTTTCATGTGTATTGATGTCATGGAAATCACTTTTAGGACCAATTGAAAAGATTTGGAAGTATAATGACTAAATTGTAAATTTTTTATTTTGTAGAGAAAAGGGTAGAAGTATAATTTCCACCATTCAAGGATTATTAATAAGAGCTAAATATGATTTATGAGAATCGAGTGGATAAATATCTATTCAATGTGATGAAATTGTATAAAAAGATAAAAAGGGACAAAATGATAATTTTATCATAAAAAGGCATTTGGATCATTTCTCAAGAATTATATATGGAAAATATTATTTTGATGAGATATTTTATATTTGGAAAATTTATACCATTTGATGTAATTTATTTCAAGAGATCATTAATTGTGGACCACAAGTTTAAGGTAGACTTTGGGCAGTTTAGTATTACTTCTAAGCCTTTTGGGATAAAAATATTACTAAGTAAATTTTTTTTGAGAGAGAAAAAGTGCTCTCCCAAGCTAAAAATTAACCCAAAAGCACTTTGGCAAAAGTTGAAAATTTTAGTTTCTCCAGCAAAATGTTTTTTTTCCCTTAAAAAACACTTTTAAAAAATATTCCTAGGCATTTGGAAAAAAATCATCTACTTCAACCTTGTTCAGCCAACCCTCATGGAATAAGAGAGAAAAATTTTCTCTTTTCTTTTCCTTTCCATTTTTCTTCAAATCTCACAAAAATCTAAACATCTTAAGTCCTTAACCTTGGGTTTTTTTTTCTTTCTAAAATCATCTAGGAAACTCATCTCTTCAAGTCCTCCATTTCCAGCAAAGGTCTCATAGGTTCTTGAGAGAGAAATTTGAAGCTAGAGAGAGAAAGATCCAACAAGGTTAATAATGATGTTTTCCACCTCTTTAAGCTTGACATTTGAGTCTGATTGCTATGAGAAAGTTTGAAAAGTTTATATGCTAATTTTTTATTATTATATTTTTGTGTATGGGAAAATGAGAAAAAATTGAGAAGCGGAGTTTTAAACTTATATGAGGACGGATTCAAGTAACAAGAAGCTTGAATTTAAGTTTATATGCATCTAAGAAGTAAGTATCATTGGATACTCTTACTTTTTCAATGTTAACATGTTTACGGAACTTAATAAATTTATGTAATAATTATGAAAACTATTACGTGATGAATGTGTGTAAGTTCCATAGTTTAAAAGGGTTGAAAACAAGTGGTTTAAAATTTTGTGGCTTAGTAAGCCTTGGTCATAAAGTGAAGTTTTAATCGTTAATGTACTATGAAAACTTGGTTGCTATGTGACTTAGGACATGGGATTAGCATGAAATTATGAGAAATTAGTTCAAATGGTATAATAAAGTGTAAAATGATGTTGTATAATTCAAATATGATTATTAGTAATTATACGAGAAAAGTGATAACTTAACAGGTTGTGATAATTGGGGGTAACTTTGTGGAGTTATGAACATTGAATAATGGGGTAAAATGTGAATCAATGGTAAAATAATGTCCTAGCAAGAGGGAATGAGAAAATCATAGAAGGTGTATTAATGTGTCTATTTATGCATGTGAAAAACATTGTTGGAACACTAAGTGTGTTTAATATGCAATCTTTAATTAAAATTTTCCTTTGAGTCTTTAAAAATGGTATGTGATACAATGAGGAAGTTGAAGATGTAAAATATTGCATGGAAGCTCAGAAGCTCTAATTACATGAATATGATGTGTTGTATATCATGAAAATTATTGGAAAAATTCGATTTAGAAAATGTGATTGTTAGCATAGCGGAAATTTTTTTTTTTTGAAAACTGAGCTCTTATGTTATTTATAGTAATAAATTTTACTAAATTAGTATATGTACTTTCGACTTAGAGATTTTAGCCAGTTTTTGGCTTTCAATCAGTACGATCTTCTTTGTTATTCTCAAGCTCTTGATTTTATTAGAGAGTATACTCTAATTCAGAGACCAATCACACTATGAAATCTTTTAACTTTCCAATGGGGAAAATTAAATAATTTTCTCAATGGACAAGAAACTTAACTTGAGTTCTCACAAAAATATAATTTATTTGAGAAAAATACTCTTATTATTTTCTAGCATGATAACTACGCTCAATGATCATTATTTTGACTTAGCTTGTAACACTCCTTACTTGTCCCAACTTACAATACAAAATGGAAAGAATTACTGGAGCACTTACTAATCTT
Source organism: Gossypium hirsutum (assembly GCF_007990345.1). NCBI lineage: Eukaryota > Viridiplantae > Streptophyta > Magnoliopsida > Malvales > Malvaceae > Gossypium > Gossypium hirsutum. Next base: position 41,499,898 of record NC_053445.1, on the reverse strand, counting down.
AACCAAAAATTTTGTTTTTATAAAAATAATAATTTCACAACGTAATAATGGTCATTAAAACAAATTAGCAAAATTTAGAAAGACTCAATTTGGTTACAAACCAATCCGGGTCATTGATTACTAATAAGGCCACGTCCTAATCATAAAGCAATTGTTCAAAACCTATAAGCTTAAAATAGAGTTATTTAGGTCGAGAAAAATAGGAGTTTTATCGAAAATTAAATCTTCAAGCAATTTAAATAAAATCATAAAAATAATATTAAAAAATTAAAGGCTTTAAATTCAACTTAAAAACAATTTAGAAATGTTTTTCGAGTGATTAGAGATGCCTACCGTCAAGTAGAGCCTCAAAGCGACCAAAACTGTGCAGTAATCTTGTACAGGGGCCTATATATCGGTACGTGGTCTAGTTATTGAAACCTAGGTCCATGTACTATTTATTTTGGCATTCAGCCAAGTGGGGTATGATACCCTTGACAGAGTATCGGACCTTAGGCCTTTGAAAGTAGAAGTTGAGCTAAAAAAAACTTTAAAATTATGTCAAAACATCACAATATCATTCCATCATGAATCAAAACATTATAAAGAAAAAAATTAAACTCATTTAGGCTAAAATACATGAGATAAACACATCCAAGTTGAAATAATACAAATCTCGTTTAGGAAAACTATAAAATAACTTCAATTCGTCATTTAACTTTACACCAACTCATCTAGTCTAAGTATTTGTATACATGCCAATATTCAAATATAAATGGTATTTAAACCCTTAAATACAACCTTGAAATCTCAATGGGTGTAGGGGTTATTTTAGTGGTAGTATTTATGGCTTTCTACTTGAGGTTTCGACAAATGGAATCATAATGTTTGCGTCTTCTGGACTGTATGTTAGATCATAGGCTTTAGCTAAACCCACAAGAAAAGGATGAACTAAGGAGCATTAGAGTTGACATTCCCAGCATTCTCTCATTAAATTAAATAAAAATTTTGGATTCCGATAATAATAAAAAAAAGCATGATGAATGAATTTAGGACCTTGCGATTGGCTCACGATTTTCTTCCTTCTTCTAATGCTCTGGTGCGAATGTAACAGGTTGTCTACAGACACAGATGAGAGAATGGATGTCATCTAAATTGACCAATAAGTTGTTTGATTATTAAAGTAATATCTTTTAATTATTTGTCCTTACAAAGTGCATCTCTCTATATAGTCAATGGGGTTCATGTGAATTGCGCTTTAAAAATATAGAAAATACCTTCTCCATCTTGTTTGGTTTTGGCTTTAGCTTCGTTTTGCCCTTTGATTAATACGGCAATTTCCCTTTAATTTCCATTGGAATCTTGGCCCTTTTATATTTTTATTACTAATCTTCTCACCACCATCTATCTTTATTATTAACTTCCCCCACTACCAGCTATGATTTTTACTTATAATCTTTAAATATTATAATAATTCAGATAATTTTTTAAAAATATAACGAGATATAAGGGAATATATTTGAATTTAAATTAAAATAAATTTTAAAAAAAAAGACTCCAGAAGTTTAAGGATTTATTTGGTTAACTAAATGTTTAAATCATAAAATGGTACTTAAATTATACTGAACCGACAAACCAGTAACCTGATCGGTTCGACCACCGATTTGGTTTAAAAAACATTTATCCCAAGTGATACCTAAATTATACTTTGTTACCTAAATTACCCCAACCGTTTAAAAAACCCTCTTAACCAATATACGTGAGATTTTTAACTTAAAAAAATCCAAAAAGAAGTTAAATATTATTTCATTAAAAAATTTATAAACAGATTTAACACTTTTTTTTTTTACCAAAGAACCCCGGTGACAGAAAATTCAAGAACTTGTCGAAAAATTCATCTGAATCTAATTTTCAACGACAAAATCCAGTTCCGATGAGCTTTTTTCCTTTCCAACTTTTTAATATACCCTACAAGACATATGTAACACCTTCACCTTACTTGTGTACGAGATAATTTTTCTTTAATTAAATTAAAACTTTCATTTTTTTTACACTCTCTCCTTCACTAGTTCCCATGATTCTTTCTTCTCTTTTAATGCAATTTTTTTTAATAGCTAGAGTTTCTTTTTTTTTTATGCAATCCCCTTACCATGTTTTCTACTCAACTTCTCCTCTGCATTTAGATTTCATGCTTTATCTAAGTTTTTTTTATTATTATAAAAGTTCATTCAATATTAACTATTTTATGCAAAGTATATTGAAAGGAATGAAAAAAAAATTATTTTTACAAAAAATAATATATGGATTTAAATTGGGTGAGAAAGGAATTGAAATCCACATTAAGAAAGGAAAAGAAGCTAGTTGGAATTTAAGTTTTATCATCAAAAGCTAGGTTTGGATGAGTTTTCCAATGGGTTTTTGAATTTTCTATACTAGAGTTATTGGGAGAAGAACAAAAAAGATGAATGTGTTTATAATTTTAAAGAACAAAATAATATTTAAGCGTTTTTATTTTTTAATTTAAAATTACCACTTTTCACAAAATGATTGGCTAAGATATATTTTCTAATGGCTAGGGTAATTTGAGTAACGGTGTATAGTTTACGTACCATTTTGGATAACAGAGTATAATTTATGTACCATTTATGACAAAAAAAAAAGAAAAAGAAATGCCAAACTTAGAAAAAATGACATAATTATTTTATTTTGGTTTGTGTGAATGGAAAACATTGAAAAAAGTGTTGAGTTGAAATTCTAAAAATAATTTTAGAAAATTAAAACATGTAAAAGAAGTTTAAAAATATTTTTATTGTTGTTTTTACTAAAAAGGCTTTGTGGAAAATAAAAAATAAAAAGGTTGAAGGTAAGAAATTTTAAGTTGAAATGAAAAGACTCTAGTTCAGAGTTCAGACTTATATAAACTAAAATTTTATTATATTTTCAACAGGTTTTAAATATCAATCTATTACGTTAGTTTAAATCTAGTAATTTTTTTATTTTATTTCTCATGTTGTAAGCACTATGTTTTCATTATTAATAACACACATTTACTTTTATTTTTCAATAGCAATTACAATTTTAAGTATGGGTGACAAGTAAGCAATGTAGCCAATGTGGCATTAGTGAGCGCACCCTTTTTTTTATTGGAACTACTACTTGTTGATATTAATTTATTTTGATGGCATGTTTTGGATTTATCAACGATTTTGAAGAATATTTCATAAATATAAATAGTAAATTATTAGTCTTTGGTTAAGACATCTATTACATATTCATCTTCACAAGTTTGGGTGGTTGTATGTAATTTATCTATTCGTAATTCATCTTTAGAGGTAAGATTTTTTAAGAGATTTTCATTAATATTTATTCTATTTCTTTATCTCGACTTAAATTATTATTTTTTCTCTTAATTTTATAATATTTTGAGATATGTTTCGGTTTTCTACATCTATAATATTTTATTATTTTACCCACTTTGTTTTCTAATTTTTGTTCTTCCTTTCCTTTTCTATATTTTTTTTTATATTTTTGTTTATTATAATATTCAAGGGTGTTCTTTTTATTATTTTTTGGTTTTGCAGAGCATCATGTTTTCAAGGGAGAATTATTACTTTTTTATGTCAAATTGGCAGCAAAAAGATCTCGATCCTTTTTAGCATTGATATCTTGCTTTTGTAATTTTAGATCTTGACCAATTTTTAATCATTCTTTTTTGATAAAACTAATTAATTTGCCATATATAGGTTTTTCATAAGAAATGATGCCTTTATAATCTTCCCTAATTTAGTTCCTAACTTTCTCTTCTAATAAAAGATAGTAAGTCTGCTAGAAAATTTTCTTTTCAGAATGGTTGTTAATCATCATATATATCTTTGTATGACATAGGTCATGAAGACATCTTTATACTATTTGAAATTTGTTAACTTTTTGTATTTTAAATTTGATAATAATTTCAAATTTTTATTTTTGAGATGAGAAGGATCTCCTATGAAATGTTTAAAGATTGACAAAATCAAAGTTGTAACCACATATTGAGTTTCTCTTCCTTGTTCATCTAAGATATTTTCCTCTTGATCATCCTTTTTGTTAGAGTTGTGTGACCCAAATTTTAAGAGATTGCTTGCAAGTCAAGTTAAACAAAATATATCTTCTTTCTAGAAGATTTAGTATTTATGAGTATAATATATTTAGCATTTATTAGCATAATATATTTAATTTTGATTAGAATTAGGTTTTTTCAACCTATAAATAGATGTAGTTGAAACTCCTCTTGTAATCATTCAAATTTGATATAGTGAATTTTCTTCTCCTCTGCCCGTGATTTTTTTTCCAAAAAGATTTTCACGTAAAAATATGTGTGTTCTTTATTTTTATTTCTCTTTTCTTTGCGATATATTGTCATTATCAATGTTCTATTTTTACACTTTTTTTTACAACTTTTAAAATTTCTTTTTGTAGAGTTGTAGTGAGTGCAAATCCCACCATCTTTTTATTCGGCTAGTAAAATCGACAACTAAAAAATTAGCTATGGCATGATCAGTGATTAACCTATTTTGGTTTGAGTTTTATAAACATTTGAAATTATTTTATTTTTATAATAAAGTAAGATATTATATTCAAACATCCCATCTATATTCTATTCATATATGCTATTGACATTATATTTGTTTTAGAAGTTAAGTTTCTCTTCTATGATTAGGTCGAAGTGTTTTTTAGATAATATAATTGTTTTGATTTTTTCTAAGTCATTTTGTTAATCTATTGCTCATCTGACTGATCAAAGTCAAATTGGGAAGGTTGGTGTAATGTATTCATAGAATGTTTGACCTTGTATTGGGGTTGTCAAAACATTTTTAGAAATCAACTTTTTATTTTAAAAAGAACTAAAATAGAGTCGCCACCAATCCTTTTTATTAGGTGTGATCAAATCACCTTGTAATTTGATCATTTTGGTAAAAGTTTAAATTTACTAAAACGATGATTTTTGGTCTACAAAATCCAGGAAATGGGTTCGGGAGACGGTTACGTATGAGGAAAGATTAACACTCTCATAACGCCCAAAATTGATACCTAATTGATTAATTGATGTCTTAGTGTCGAGAATTGAAAGTTTGAAGAGAATTTAAAACATGATCCCTCTTTACATAATGTTATTTGATTAAGATATCACTCAACTAAATTTTATGGAAAAAGGCTTTATTTTAAGTTAATCGAGAAGGAAAGATCATGCCCCATAAGTTAGAACACAATCCCTTAAATTCTCAAAAAATCAGAATAATCGCCATTTGATCGTTACTTAAATCTTGTTTTTTTTGTTATTTTAAATAGGATATTCGATTACTTCGGTTCTAGGAAGATGTCATACTCCATAAGTTAGGAGCATGACTTCTTCAAATCCCAAAAGTAATGAACATTACATTGGTTTTGAATATTTTATATGCATTAGATAAAACGAGTGTAACTTTTAAAACGAAGTATGTTTAATTTATTTGGGCATAATGTACAAACGGATAAATATATTTTAACAGGATGGCACGATGATTGGAAAAATAAGGTAAAATAGTAGAGGGTGAAAAAATGAAATAAATAGATAAGTATATGAATAAAGAAAATAAATAAAAAAGGTAAAATAAAAATGTCATACTAGTGAGTAATAATCAAGCAAATATAATGAAAAAAGCATCAATTTATAACAACGATATCATGTCGTGATTACTATCATAACATGAATAATGAAATAATAATGAGGGAAAAAAAGAAAAAAAATGCACAATAAATAGGAAATATAAATAACATCAATTTTAAATATTAAAAAACAGAGTAAAGGAATAATAAATAAATAAATAAATAGATAAAACATTTCATAAAAGGGTGAAATTAAATAGATAAATGACTGAATTGGGATTTAAATGAAATTAAATAATAAAGCAAAATAAAGGACCAAAATAAAAATGTGCAAAAAGGAACAGGGACCAAATGAGAAAGTATTCCCAACCTAATTAAACGCACTATTTCCAAGAGTGGCTAAATGACCAGAGGACCAAAAAAAAAAACAAAATTAAGTGGTATAATTTTTAAAAGGAAAAAAAGGTTGGAAATGGGACCATATTGGATGGCATCTAAATGGCAGAAGGACTGAAGCAGAAAATATCCCCCTTTAGAAAAACACGTAGATCCTAAGGGTGATTCAGGTTGGGCAATCGGGTCCTGCTTCAAAACGACGCTGTTTTGGGGCTTCTAAAGCCAAGCCAAAACGACGCTGTACCTAGCCCCATATAAGTTACAAATTTCAAAAAAAAAATCATTTCAGCTGTGTTTTAAAAAAAACTATGCTTTCTTATTTTTTTCTCTGAAACACGCCCCAGGGTCCAGCCATAGGGCCGTTGTCTCCTCGCCGTGGTCCATAGTGGCCACCGGTCATCCACGACGGTGGTCGCCGTCTCTGGTGGCGAAAAAGTACCATTTTAGCCTTTTTCAAAAAAAAAACTTTTCAATTCATTTGGACCCCGATTTGAAGGCAAGGCCTTTTGTTTGCAAAAAAATAAATAAAAACAACGAAACTTTCAGCTCTTTGCATGCCGTTCATGCCCTGCTCCGTCGAAGCCTAGGCCGAACCCTAATGGGTTATGGGGTTCTTGGTGTCGGAGAAGACCTTCGGTGACGGAGAGAGGCGAAGTGACTCAGATAAAAAAAGATTTCATCCTTTATTTATTATGCTTTTTCGAAAAATAAAAGGTAAAATAAAAATCACCTTTGTTTTCTTTTAATTTTTTTTATTCTTCGTATTTTCTATGTGTTTGAATCTTATAAAAGTTTGACCTTTATAGCCTTTTAATTACAATATTTCTCTCTTTTTTTTCCTTTTTGTCTCTGCTCTACTATGTTGTTTCTGTGCTTTTTCTCCTTTGCAGGCACCCATGGTCAACGATGACGATGGGAGTCGTACCTTGGCTATTTTGGTGCAACGGTGGTAGATAAGGCGTCAGGCCTCGGGGCACGAGCATGCCGACGTGGTGGGGAAGCGGCGCTTGAGACCTAGGGATTTTTTAATTTTCTGAAAAAGTTTAGGTTGTGGGCCTTAGGGTTTTTTGTATTTGGGATTTTTGTACATGGACTTGAACTTTTATTTTGGTTTTTTATTTTGTTTAATTATTATTATTTTTGGTTTCTATTTTGGGCCGAATGAAATTGAGCTCTTACAGGGGTATTTGGGGAAACTAGTTCAAACCTCTAACTTTCCAAAGCATTAAGTTTTTGGATTTTAGTTAAGAAATCATTTTTGGATTTTTGAAAAGATTTTGTTATTCCATAATGTGTAAATATCGGTTCTTCAATATTCTTTTTAATTTCTTTGATCAATTCTTTCCTAATTGATTGACCTTCTACAGAATTTTTAATATAATTTACTTGCTTTCCTATTGTATAACTTAGATTTGTATAATTGTTTTGTTCCACTATCACTTTAACATCTTTTGATGAGATTGGTTCTCTCGCATCAAGAGATCTCATTATTAAGGACTTGTTTTTATTCTGATCTTTTTATGGAGGTATTGGACCTCTATAAAATAAGGATGTTGAGATTCAACTTCTCCTTTATTTGTTTGTCATTTAGTAATTTTTGTTATTATATTGATAGTTTTCAAATAATGCTCCTCAAACCATTTAAAGAATTTTATATCAAATTTATGGACCCATAAATTTGTAATACTTTTGGAAAATGTCTTCTTTCTCATTACCATGATTTTTAAGGTAATATTTTCCTTTTTGTTTATTCTCATTGGAGTAGAAGTGTTTTCTACACCCCTCTTTATTGATTTCAAATGACTTTTCGAATGTGAAATTTATGAATTTTCTTCTACTTTTGCATTATTTTTCATTAATGAGTTTGTCAGTGACATATTAGGTAAATTTGAGGGACTTCTTTCTTTTATAGCATAGATAGGTTGGAATATATTTGAAGAATTATCCATTTCTTGCAATTTGGTTTTAAATGTAGATGGCATGGAAGAGATAAAGCTTTATCTGTCCTAAAATTTGTTCTTTGTGTTTCGTGATTTGATTCTTCTTCTAGATTTAGTTGTCTAAAGGTTGCACTAGAGCTTCCTTGTAACACCCTAAATCCGTATCCGTCGCCGGAGTAGGGTTACAGAGTATTAGCGATCAAACATACAAAATTTCAAACATTTCATATCATATACTATTCAAGTCAAAACCAATCACAATCAATCATGTAGTCCCTAATACAAGCCCTCGAGGCCCAAAATAAATATTAAAAATAGTTCGAGGCTAAACCGGGTACTCAAGGAATTTTTCAGAAAACATGGAAAATTTTCAAAGGTACAAGGGACAAACGCCTGTGTCTCAGGCCGTGTGGGCATTCAAAATAGGGACATACGGCCGTGTCCCAGGCCGTGTGGGCATTCGAAATAGGGACACACGACCGTGTCCCAGCCCGTGTCCGTACCCGTGTAACTCACTGACTTGGGTCACACGATGAAACCACACGCCCGGGTGCCAGGCCATGTTCCCTTTGAAATAACCTCACACGCCCATGTACCAAGCCGTGTGCTAGGCCGTGTGAAATTGGAGGGTATACTGACTTGTGCCACAAGCTCGTGTGCTAGGCCGTGTGAGTCGACTAACTTGATTTCTTTAGAAGTTGCCGGGGACACACGGCCGTGTGTCACACATGGCTGAGACACACATCCGTGTCTCTGCCTGTATGGATAAAAATAAGTCATTTTCCAAGCCATATTTCTCACCCAAATTGATACCAACCTAAACTCAACAATATGCATAAGACCATGATATAATAGACATTCAAACCAACCCAAAATCAAGCTTAAAACATGTAACATCACCACATACAACCATTGAATTTGCTAAATGCACAACCTGCATATATCATTCCTATCCAATTCACAACCCAAGTGACAAGAATTAGTTTTACTTTACCTATCAAACAAACAACCTAGATAAATCACCAAAATGACCAATTCATTTAAGCAAACATTACTTTCAATATAGCATAAGACTTCAAACATGTATTTACAATTATTTACACTTACAAAATCATGTACCTTAGAACTCACTAAACAAAAGGGACGTTATCATTAAATTTGCATCCTAGGTACATGCCAAAAACACAAAAAGAAAACATCACCAACATTGAGTACGAGATTCTTGCAGGATGCCGAGTCCGATTCTACTATTTATCTAACCTGCAACATGTAAATCAATTTACCATTAATAGGTTCCATTTATTAGCTAAACATAATTTCAATCAATATTAATATTAACTTCTAACTTAGCCAAATAAGATTTCGATTCTTTTGATAATTCAAGTAACCTTATCGTAAGATTTATTAGCGACGTGGCACCAGGTGCCTAGTGGTAAACCGCAGAAAAGGTTGCGCCCAGCGTTAGTCGGATTAATCGACAGTTTTGAATGTGAGCCCAGCTCTAGTTGGATAAACCAACAATATTTGCACCTAGTGCTAGTCGGACATACCAACAATAATAATTGTGAGCCCAACTCTAGTTTAATGAATCAATGGTGATTGCGCCCAGCAGTAGTCAGATAAACCGACGGTTGTGTGCCCAGCACTAGTCAGACAAGCTGACAAAGATTGCGCCCAGCTCTAGTCGATCATATCGATGATTGTACAATTGTTTACTTCCACAATTTCCTCATTTATTTTCCTTACATTAATTCAATAATATGCATACGTTTTATATCAAGAGCTAATTTAGCATTACTTAATTTAAATAGTAGTTAGAAATAAAACTAAGTTTGAGTCCACGAACTTACCAAAATTTCGACGGATGTCTACTCAGTGATCTTTTCCTTCCCACGATTGATGTCCGATCTATTCTTTTCTTGATCTAAGTTTAACAATTTAACTCAATTAATACCATTCTAGTTTTTACTAAAATAAATCAATCCTAAATCATACTCCATACTTTTATTTAACAACAATAGCCGTTTACTCAATTCAAACATTAACATCAAAATTAAATTAATCAAATTTCCTTCTAATTTTAATAACTCACCAAATATACAAATAAATTTATTAACAGACCCTAAAATCTTAGATTTTATAAAATCACACAATGCTAGATTTATTTATAACATTTTACTCCTTACTAGTTAATACTGACCAAATTTCATATCACAAAATAATTTATTTACTTAATGAGCATAGTAACTAAGTCCAAATTTTCCAGCATAAAAAAAAAATCCACCAACAGTCCCTATACTTCACAAAATTACAAATTTTACCCTCACCTTTTAAAGTTTGCCTCAATTAAAAATCTCAATGCACCAAATTCATGAACTAGCTTCCAAATCTTTCCACTTCCATTCTAATTCCAAAATCTACCCCAATAACATTAAGAACTTAGATTTTTCTACCATATTAACTTGTTCCAACATCAGCCATTGTAAAAATTACAACATGGGTTATTTAACTCATGATCCTAGGTTTCCAAAAACACAAAATCTAACCAAAAATTACTAACCAATTTGAGCTCTAAAGCACAAGGTGGATGAAATTTTTCTCCCCATTTTCGGCATGCAAGAGCAAAAATGAAGCTTTTACTCTTTTTTTTTTACTAACTCTTTTTCTTTTTCTTTTCCACTCTTCTATTTCTTTTATTTTATTTTTTTCTCTTACATATAATAGTTATCCTATTATAATTATTAATGATATCACCTATATATCTATATTATTCTCATACATATCCAGTAACTCCATTTGACTAAAACAAAATGGACTATTTAATTAAATAGTCCTTGCAACTATTTCTTTCTTATAATTAATTTTAATCCCTAGCAATTAAAATTATCAATTTAATATTCAATTAACTTCTAAAGTAGCTCTTAAAATTATAATATTAATATTTTTAAATTCGATACACAAAGGTGGGGTCCCGGAGGTATATTTCCCGACACCCCCTACTTACGAGACGTTACATTCCTATTTCAAAAGAATATCTATGAGGTGTTGAGGGAACTCTAGGTGGCCTATTGAATGTGAATTCAAGAGTGTCATCTTCGTGTTGAATAGGCTTAGTGAAGTATTTTGAATAGGGATTGGTGCAACAAGATATGTAGCTCATTCTAATCTCCATCTGGCAGGGAGTTAGATCTCATGCCATTGTTTTGTTCTATGTATTGTGGCATGGGAACTTGATGTATCTTTTGTATTATCTTTTGGTCTCATCATTTGTCCAAGATTCTCTTTACAAAAACGAGTCATCCCTTGATGTCATTGTCCATCCAAAACCTTCTTCACTAAGGGAAGATCACTGCTTAACATTGTCACTTGTTCGAGACACTCCCCACAAGCAAAGGCCATTTCAAAGGCCCTTTTTGTATGAAGACTTCTCCCATGAAAGAAAGACTCTTTTAGAAGCCACTCGCAAGTAATCGCCCGCCTAAGATTGTCACTCAAAAAAGGCCACCTCCATCTTGCAAAGGAAAGTCATCATGAAGACGGACAAGAATTCCTCTCTTCACCTTTGTTAGGCACGTTCACATGTCTTCGCCATCTTCTTCCTCATCGTTAGAATGTGTCGTCCATAAACCCTCACTGTTTCGAACAATGGAACTTTCTCGTGTGCAACATTTAATCCTTTCTTTAAGAGAATAATTCAAAAAACATGCCTTCATATTTTAATTTTATGTACAAACATATTTAAAAAATAATACAACCACTATATGAAATCATAAAGAAATAAAAGTAATATAAAAATATTTAAAAATGTTTTTTAAAGTAATTATTGATAAAATAATAAATTTTAAATAATTTTATAAGTTAGAATTTAACTTATGTAACAATATTAAAATTTTAGAATATTGTGCATTATTTTTAAAATAAATGATAATTTTTATTTAAATTTATGTGGATTGATTCAAAATTCTAACCCAGTCGAATAACTAATTAAATATAATAGCATATATATATATTTTATTCTGTAACTCAATTTAATGAGTCAATTTTCTCTTCATTAATAATGGAGTTTGATTTCTTTCCCTTTATTTTTAAGATTCACTTTTGAGATCTATTTTGGGAATATTAAACCCTAGAGGAGGTGTGGTTTTTTTTTGTAATAAAAAGTATTGTACTTTTTAGTTATTGGAAATAATATTTTATATATATATATTTATGTGTGTGTATGTAATATGTAAATAATACTACAACTGCTAGCAGCCTTACAGCAGGGAGAGACGAGAGGGACAGGGAGAGAGTGGTAAGAAGCCAAGTCGTTTTTTTTGGTTTTGTTCAGCAGAAATATGGAAGAACTGTTGAAGGGCTTTGAAGTGCCGCCGAAAAACTCGTCGGAGGCGGCGTTGAGGCGGTGGAGAAGCTTGTCACGATTGTTAGGAACCCTCGCCGGAGGTTCCGAATGATCGCGAATCTCGAAAAAAGATCCGAAGCCGAACAGCAAAAGCTCAAAATCAAGGTTTTCATCTAGTTTTCCCCTTATACTTTTTATGAAATTCCGTTATTGTCTTCCTTTTTTCTCTGAAGTTCTCCACTGAACTAGCAAATGCACAGTTACGATATTAATCAACTCTTGGAATCAAAAAAAATGAAGGCCATTCCTTTCCAACCTTTTTTATTTGTTAAAAAAATTTCCTTGATCGTCGGAGGAACCAAAGGGATGGCTAGGAATTTTCATTTGTTTTTTGGGCAACTGTGGTATACTCACAGATTAGGGAATCTCATTTCATTTCATTTTAACTTTATGCTAATTAATTAATTAATTTTAAACATTTGAAATTACGATTTGGTGGATCGGATCCATTTGTAGTCCCTTATAATTAGGGAACATATTGTCGTACTTATCTGCAAGCACCAGTGATGTACTGCCACGTTTGGGGCACCTTGTGGTTGAACATGGCCTCTCCATTAAGATGGTGCTGTGGTTAAATGCTTTTTCAGCTACGCGTTTCTGTCTTTTTGGTGCAATTTAAGCTACGCCTCCCGCCAACTAAATCATCAAGAAAATCTATTCCTGCCGTTGCTTTTTACAGTGGAGAATCCACTACTGCGTTACCATACCTTTCAATTTTCTTACGGGTTGTGGTCCGCTGGGTTGATCAAAACAAACAACTCTAGTTGAGTGATTTATCAAATTTTCAAAAGTAATTTACAATGATTACGTACAAGACCTTGTTCTTTTCTTTTTGAAAAAAAAAAATTCTTTTTGCTAAAAAAAACTACTCAATCCATTTAGCCACTATAAAAATCGAATTTATGATGGAATACAGAATATGTATTCCTTTAACATTTATATTTAACTTTTTAGGAGTTTTTTCATTTAATATGCAGTGGGATTCGTATGCAAGAACTTGGAAAAAAGAATTAAAAGTTAGATCATCATCATGTCATGGGTAATAGTTTTGAGAGTAAGTCAAACGAAACGGAGTTGGTGCCGGTTACTCTAATAAATTATGGTGGTTTCATTACAGTTCGTCTTTCTAGAGTTTCTTGGATTTTGTCTTTAATTTTGGTTGTGACGTAGAGGTAGGGTCTGAATTTAAAAAATCTAATTTATTCTAGGCCAGAATTAATCAACCTTTTTGACTATAGATGATAAAGGGTTTCTAATGAAACTTCCTTGAAATTTCCTAATAGGTTTCAAATGGACCCCAGGTGTATTGTACCGTATTAAATACGATACAAGCTATGGGGAACATTTATGTCAAGGATAAGGATGGCTTTTAATTTTGTCCCATTAGCTCTGCAAGAATCATGCCCCACCTGTATTATTTGTTCCACTTCACATATTTCTAATCCATCATGATATAAATAGATTTGTTCGTTTAGTGGGTAATCTTTTTTGTTTTAAAACTAATAATGCTGTTTTGTTTATTGCCTTCTAAGCTTTGAACTGTCGTGGCCGTCGACTTGTCTTCTAGTTGCAATCTCTATGATTAAATCACCATTATGCAATATCATATATTGCAGTTGTTGCGTGTTTTACAAGCTTGGGAATAGGAATCTGATAAAAGAATGCCATTTCAACTAATGTTTGATTCTTTAATGCTACATTTGGGAACATGAATTTGAAATTTTGGATTTAGATTTCATTTGTTACATAAATTTTAAGAATGAAATATATGCCCTTTATATATTTGGAAAGTGTAAAATGCATGAATTTGTGAAATTCATAATTCTTTTAAGAACTTCAAATTCACTACTAAATAGTCATCCAACAAATCTACGAATTTGAGAAATAATCATGAATGCTACAATTATATGTGTTATCACTCATTTTACACTATTTTTGAAATCTAAGTTCCCAAACTCTACCTAAATTGCTCAGTTTCTGATAAAAGTAAGGTATAATGGAAATGGTGTAAATGTGTCAGTTCAACTAAAGGGTGGTTTTAAAAGCTTTGCTTGCGTCTAGAGAGCACTTTTGAATTTTGATAGTACTGTCGTTTCATGTTAAATAAAGGTCCAGTCCTAACAAATGCCCTAGCTAAATTTCTTTTGAATAGGTTATATAATATTTATTAACATCGTCTGAAGTTAAAAAAAAAAACCACTTGTTACAAAGACATGGTGGAAATTGTATAAGGCAGGGATACGGTTGATGAAATGAATCCTGGTAAGAATACCTTATTCTTATCAGAACGTTTTCGATAAGCTCAAATCCTTTCCATTATCAGTATCTATCTTTCTTATGTAAGACAAGTTTCCCCTTGAGCATCTAAATCATTTACTTTTAGCTGGTAATATATAATGAGAGTTTTTCTTTTCCTTACAAATTCTAATGAGATACTGGAACATGATACAATGTTGTGCATTGAAGATCATAAATGTCAACAATAATCCAAAAATGTTCTTTGGGAAGATGACTGGGAACATTTTGAGATTGCTATTACAATGAATATACTATTATTGTTATGATAAGAATATCTTTTAAGTTCTGCTACAACACCAAGTATCACTATTGCAATGAATATACTTTATTTTTCTAAACTACTTTGACCTTATAATGCATTTAATCTATTTATGATTTTTTCCCCCTAAACCAGGAGAAAATTCGAGTTGCTCTTATTGTTCAGAAAGCAGCTCTGCAGTTTATTGATGGTACGATATGCAGTTTTGCTGTTTGAACAATGCTTATATGATACCCCTTTTTATGTTATCTGTGTTCTCATGTATAAATCAACTGATCCTGTGATCATATTCAGCTGCTGGTCCACTTGATTACAAGATTACTGACGAGGTTAGACAAGCAAATTTTGGAATTGAACCAGATGAACTTGCTTCTATTGTTCATGGTCATGATATTAAGCGCTTAAAGTCGCATGGTGGAGTTGATGGGATTGCTGAGAAAGTCACAGTCTCCCTTGATGAAGGTGTCCTCTCAGAAAACGTATCTACTAGACAAAGGATCTATGGCTTCAACCGATACACAGAGAAACCTCCAAGAACTTTCTGGATGTTTGTGTGGGATGCACTCCAAGACTTGACCTTGATCATCCTTATGATTTGTGCTGTGGTATCTATAGGTGTTGGACTTGCCACAGAGGGGTGGCCAAAGGGAATGTATGATGGAGCAGGAATTTTACTCAGTATAATCTTGGTAGTATTAGTTACTGCTATTAGTGACTATAGGCAGTCATTGCAATTCAGAGACCTTGACAGGGAGAAGAAAAAGATTTCTGTTCAAGTTACAAGAGACGGACGTAGGCAGCAAGTTTCTATTTATGACCTGGTTGTCGGCGATGTTGTTCATTTAGGTATAGGTGACCAAGTTCCAGCTGATGGGCTGTTCATATCGGGATACAGCATGCAGATTGATGAGTCAAGTTTGTCAGGGGAGACTGACCCGGTTGACATATATGAACAAAAGCCTTTTCTTCTTTCAGGAACCAAAGTTAGAGATGGATCAGCAAAGATGCTGGTCACAGCAGTTGGTATGAGGACCGAATGGGGGAAGTTGATGGAAACTTTGAATGAGGGGGGAGAAGATGAGACCCCACTTCAGGTGAAATTGAATGGTGTTGCTACAATTATTGGTAAAATCGGCTTGACTTTTGCTGTGCTCACATTTTTGGTTTTAACAGTAAGGTTTCTCATTGAGAAAGCCCTCCACAATGAGTTCACAAAATGGTCCTCAACTGATGCATTGACGCTTCTAGACTACTTTGCTATTGCAGTAACAATTATAGTTGTTGCTGTTCCTGAAGGATTACCATTGGCAGTTACACTGAGCCTGGCCTTTGCAATGAAACAATTAATGGATGAAAGGGCACTGGTCAGGCATCTCTCTGCATGTGAGACAATGGGTTCTGCTAGTTGCATCTGCACTGACAAGACAGGGACACTAACCACAAACCATATGGTAGTTAATAAGATATGGATATGTGAGAAAATTAGTAACATTGGTGATAATGAGAACAAGAACATTGATGAGCTGGAGATACATGAAAGTGTTTTCAGTATCTTTCTGCGTTCTATTTTTCTAAATAGTAGTGCTGAAGTGGTGAAAGATGAAAATGGAAAGAACTCCATTTTGGGAACACCAACAGAAACAGCACTGCTCGAATTTGGGCTTCTTTTGAGTGCTGATCATGATGCATACCGAAGACAGTTTAAGATTCTCAAGGTTGAGCCTTTCAATTCAGACAGGAAGAAGATGTCTGTGTTGGTAGCTTTGCCTGAAGGCAGAATTCAAGCTTTTTGTAAAGGTGCACCTGAAATAGTATTACGTATGTGTGAAAAGGTTGTTGATTCCAGTGGGGAAGTAGTTCTTTTATCTGAAGAACGAGTAAGAGATATAACAGAGGCCATAAATGGCTTTGCTTCGGATGCTCTAAGGACTCTGTGTGTGGCTGTTAAAGATGTCGGTGAAACTTTTAATGAGAATGGTATACCTGATAGTGGCTATACCCTGATAGCGGTTTTTGGGATCAAGGATCCTGTGCGTCCTGGAGTCAAGGAAGCAGTTCAAACCTGTCTAGCTGCTGGAATTACTGTCCGTATGGTCACTGGTGATAATATTAACACTGCAAAAGCAATAGCTAAAGAATGTGGCATACTAACAGCAGAAGAGAATGCCATAGAAGGACCAGAGTTTAGTAGCAAGTCTCCTGATGAGATGAAGGACATTATACCAAATATTCAGGTTCTAATGACCATAAAAAACTTTTTATCTTTTTATTTATGCTTCATGAGGTGTACATTTTCTTGAACACTGTCTTGATTTCAGGTAATGGCACGGTCAAAGCCTTCCGATAAGCTCAATTTCGTAACCAATTTGAGAAATATGTTTGGAGAAGTTGTTGCTGTGACTGGTGATGGGACCAACGATGCTCCAGCTTTGCGCCAGTCAGATATTGGACTTGCTATGGGGATAGCTGGAACAGAGGTTTGCATGCATGCATAGTTTTATTTAATGACGATATGATTCTAACAACATTGGATGTGTTTATCTTCTTATTTTTGCTCCCATATTTTGATGTTATTCAGCATCCTATGTGATGTTAGTTTATTGTTTATTCTCTTAATGTTTTCATTGGATGTCATCTCTCTCCAGGAACATCTTTGTATTTCATTTTGGTTTTTAATTTACATCAAGAATAGAAAATTGCTATTTATTCTATAAAATGAACTACTGTACAGGATTTTTGCTTCATTTTTGTTTTCATTTTTCTACCCTTCTATCTCTTGTTTTGTTTTGTTTTCTATTTCATGTTTACTACCCTATTATTTATATTTTGTTGACTTTACCGAATTAGTTTATCCATTAAGAAATGGGAAAACAAATTATTTTCCGGAAGTAACAAATTTTAACTTTTTCTTTTGGCCTTTTGACCGAGGTTTATCAATATCTTGGTTCCAACTTCCATTTTTAAAGATTGCCTAGGTGAATATTTTGAGCTTTGGATTTTTCTCCACTCTTCTTTCTAATTGGATGTTTCTCCCATTCTTTGGAAAAATGGCCTGCGTAATTTTGTAAATGACTCATCAAAAGAAATTTTTGGATCCATTGCTGTTTTGTTGCTTCCATTTTCTTGGTACCATTTGAATTTAATTCTCTCAGTTTCTATATGTTTTTTTCTTCGGTTTTTTTATTTGGATGAGCATGCTTGTTTTTTATCAGGCATGTCCCTAATAACTTTATATCTGTCCTTGACATGCTTATAGAAGATATTTAATATTTTTTTGGATGAAAGACCTGTGTATTTTTGTTAGTGGTCTTTTCTTTCTGTAGGGAGATGTTTGGATAACCAAGATATCTGATAAGTTTTATTGGATTGATTTAAAGTTGTTTTATTTTATTTCTTTGTGCTTGATACCCTAACTGTTTTTTCAAGCTGTACTTTATGAGTCTATAATTATCAGAAAATAACTTTTATTTGTGCAAGTAAATCAATTTTTTTTTGTGAACTGCTGGAAATATTTAGGAATAGCAGCATAGTAACATTTAGTTCTTGAGGTATGTAGATTGGATTAAGATGTATGTTTGACTATGTCATTCTTTTTTATGAAGATATCTGCTATCAGACTACAATATTTGTACTCTGGGCTGACCTTGTTGCTATATCAAGCTTTTTAGCATTCTTCTCAATCTGCTCCGACTTTCATTTTGTTAATGCCTTGATTGTACAGGTTGCGAAAGAAAATGCTGATGTCATTGTAATGGATGATAATTTTGCTACCATTGTAAATGTAGCCAAATGGGGACGTGCAGTATACATAAACATACAAAAGTTTGTGCAGTTCCAGTTAACAGTTAATGTTGTAGCTCTTATAATCAATTTTGTCTCTGCATGCATCTCAGGTGTGTTGTTCTGTGAAGCTTTTGTCAGACATGTATTAGATTTGTAAAAATTAAACACTATCATTATCATTTGCTGACCTGTGCATGACTTTTCAGGATCTGCCCCTCTCACAGCTGTACAATTGCTTTGGGTTAATATGATAATGGACACTCTTGGGGCATTGGCACTAGCTACAGAGCCTCCAAATGATGCATTAATGAAAAGGCCGCCTGTTCCAAGGGGCGCAAGTTTTATCACCAAACCAATGTGGAGAAATATCATTGGCCAAAGTATATATCAACTAATTGTCCTTGGTGTTCTCAATTTTGATGGGAAGCAGCTTCTACGGCTTACGGGTTCAGATGCCACCACTGTTCTGAATACTGTGATATTCAATTCATTTGTGTTTTGCCAGGTATGATATTTCAGATTTAACAGCCACTATCATAAGCTTCTTTGGCGATAGCTTTTTATGCATTTGTTCAGATGGATGACAAACAATCTCACATTATCAGTTTAAGATGATCATTTGATCAAGACACACCTCAAAAAGTTTCAAGATATCTCTATTTCGAAGTGTGCTCATTGTTAGGAGCTTAAGGCTATAATTTGTATAGGTCAATGACAAAATCATAGTGAAATTAGTAGAGAAAATTGTATACCATCTCATTAATTAACGTCGGAGGTAGATTCAAGGGGATAAGCAGGAGCCTTGGCTCCTTATTTAGTCTCCCAAAACTATATAATTCGATCCTCTTTAACATCCAAAACAGACTTTACCTAGAACACAACGTGATAGCTCGTGCTCATTTGGTAGAGGAAACATCTTTAATTATTGACTTTTTCTCTTTGGATATTTGCAGGTGTTTAATGAAATAAATAGCCGTGAAATAGAGAAGATAAATATATTGCGGGGCATGTTTAGCAGCTGGGTATTCCTTGGTGTGATGGCTTCGACAGTAGCATTCCAAGTGGTGATAGTTGAGTTCCTTGGAACATTTGCCAGCACTGTGCCTCTAAGTTGGCAACTATGGCTACTTTGCATCTTAATTGGGTCAGTTAGCTTGATTGTCGGTGTGATTGTGAAGTGTATCCCTGTTGAAAGAGCAGCGGTTAAGCCAAAGCACCATGATGGTTATGATGCACTTCCTAGTGGTCCAGAACTTGCATGAATTTTGCCAACTAAAAATGGACTGAAGTTTCCTTTCTGATGTTCTACTTGAATAGCCGTTGGTTTCTTCACAGATTTTGATTCTTGGTTGGTTGAGATCCTTAAATGTTACTTGTTTCATTTTCCTTTTCTTTTCTTTAGATGTCCTTTCTTCCCCGGAGTGATTCCAGCCCTTAAGTTTTGCTTAGCAACGAGTTAAGCTCAATTGGGCTTTTTGGATTGCACAAACCGTTTAGGACTTCAATTTAGTTTGGTTCTCTATATTTTTATACTAATTTTGAGTTTTGTATTTTTGGATTTATTTTGACAAAATTAACTTTATTTTGTAAAGTTTCAATGTCCTTTTTAAAAAATAATGAATTGTTATGAGTTTTTCTATAAATAATTCTTTTATTTAGAAATTTTAAATTATTTTTACTATTTTAAATATGAAATATTTATTTTTACATAATAAAAAATAGAATTTGATTTGATTCGGGTCATTGTAATTTTTAAACTTATTGGTTTATTTTCCTTCCTCAGTTCCAGTTTTACTATGTTCAACTGTGGGTTAATTATTAGTATCAAAAGAAGGTTGGGTTAGGAAAAGTTTGAGTTTAGGAGGTTTGTTTTAAAGAAAGTTTTTAAGTTTGAGAAAAGGTGTTGTCACAAATTGAAATTTAAAATTACAAAAATTCTTTACCTTTGTGATTTGGGTTTCAAATCATGAATCTCACTGTAAATTTTATTTTACCCTTTCAACGTGGTGTTTGTGGTGAAGTATAACTTAATTGTGGGCAAACTCTCAGCACGGATTATATATACAACAATAGAGCTTTCACAATTTAGTTGGAGGCCCATAGGTAGGATAGAGGTTCGTGCTTGATTACAAATAGAAAGCTCAAAAGGAAAGAGGCGAGACTGCACCAACTATTACGAGAGAAAGAATTCTTCAATTACATAAACTATTATAGGTAACATGGGAGGGAGCTGATGGAAAACACATATTTTCCTCTTAACATTAACCACACTGGAAGAAGCTAAAAATGGGAAGGTCCCAAATAAATAAGGGTAAGAACACAAGGGAAGGCATGCATGTGTAGGCAATTAAAGCACTCTACAAAATACTATATTCACTAGGAATCTGCCCTTTAAATCTCACTATACTCTTTCATGAAAACACAACATTTCCAAGTCCACTAAATTGAATTCATATCGGTAAAATGTGACGTGACATGTCATTTATCTAAACCTACGCTTTGCTTCTCCATAAGCAACAACACCAAGGACAGTCATTGTATAACCACCGATGCCCACAACTGTTACAGGATTTCTGAACAGAAGTATTGAGATGACAACAGCCACAGCACCTTTTGCATTGCCTAACACCTGACCACAATATCAGATGAAAAAAATGCAAGCACAAGCTGAAATTTCATATTATTGCAGGTGAAATGCAAAAGAGGAATGTCCAACTAATGATGCGCTTTTGGTTGAGCTTCCAGCTATGTGAACGCTTATGATTGTTTTTCTATTGTGATTCCTTTCCTGGCCACTAGAGAATTTAAAGGGCTTAAGTATGCTATTCTTTAAGTCTAACACTCACACTCGATCATTAGTGAAGGCATGAATTTGGAATAAAGGACATCTACCTCCTATGCAACAAAAGGCTTACTGAAAGCAAAGCATGCATGCAGTACTTAATCAAAGCCTTTTTTCTTCTTTTTTTTTGTTAACGAGACTACAAAATGATAATTGCTAATAAACTTGTATAACCTACAACATTCCAGGAAAGTATGAATGATGGTGAAACAGTCATTTGTGTAATGTGATGAAAGTCAATCACAAGTTATTCATTTATACAAGCCACATATTATAGCTATACTAGTGTTCTACTTGTGCAATTGATATAAAGCAGTTACCGACATCACCTTAATGAGATTCTTTTAAGAGTTTATCAAATTTGATGAGGTGCTGAAGGTCAACATTTACTACTATAATCCATAGATATAGATATTAAAAAATTAAACTAGAGGAAGGCAGAAGATATTGAACCTGGAGTGTTAATGCACTTGTATGTTTAGTCACCAAGAAGTTTGACAAGTTGGCTGAATATGCCATTGTTGAATTAATGAAAAGAAGCAGCCACATGTATCTGTGTTGTTTTCCAAGGGATAAGATGACTTCTAACACATTGGGCTCCATTATAAGTACTGCAGGCACTAAAACTAGAACTGCAATTGGGGACATATAGAGTAGCAAATTCATCGAGTTCAACTTTTCTCTGTAAGAATGAAACGCCCAAGCAGTTTAAGAGTGAAGACAAATAGAAATGCTTGTAGGATACAAGAGAAAGACACAATATGATGGGGGGTACGGGAAGAAGTAGAAACATTAGACATCCATAACTCACTTTCAGATTATAGTAAAAGCCTTTGGCACTTATGTAGGAACACTTAGTTTGGAAATGAGTTTTTTTCACATTAGAAAAAATGATGTTAATGCAAAAAATTATATTACTACCAATCATCACCAATAGAAATTGAAATAATAAGAAATTTTAAGGTCCAAACTTTTGCTCAGACTAATCGCTTAACTTGAAGATAAAGGGTATGTTAAATGCAAGGTTTCTTCTGGTTGTCAACAATTACAAAGACCCCTTTTTGGTCTACTTTCATGTCATTTTCTAGTTGGAATTTACACAGAAACTAATAGTGGAAAGTTTTTCTTTCCATGGTTATAGTTGACAATGTCCTCTTCGTCAGAAAAGCTGGCTACCATCTATGCAGTCCTACATTTAAGAAAGGAGAGGAAAAGAACTCCACAATCCTATGTCAGGTTTTTTTTTTTTTTGGCCACTTTTTCTGCCATAAATCAGGCTTTCAAAAGTTTTCCTCCAATTAACCTGATTTCTTCCCCAAAATATAATATCCGTAAGGAACACATGGAAGAAATGCACCCCTCATAGCTGGCAGGAGCTAGAATTCAACTAAGACATAACATGACAGTATATTCCCTTTAAAAGATTGAAATACTAAATAATGACAGTAAAAAATAAACTTAATAGCAGCATTTGACTACATGGTCTTTCAATAACAGAAATTGTAGGCAACTTAACTTTGGTAAAAATCCAAGAGATTACGAGAGAATTCCAATGCTCAAAAGAGAAGAGGGACAAAACAAAACCTATATGCACTGAAATGCACAAAGAAATGTGGCAATGCAGATGATGAACTAATAAAAATAAAACTGTTATACCCTTCAGAAGAAAGCAGAATGCCCTGAAGAACAGATTTGAAGGCCCTTGCGGCAGTTGCACTTAAGCACATAATGAATCCAAACCAGTGAAAACCTGGTTCACCCTGCCATAAAATTCATTAACCAAATAAGTTTTTAGGGAAGAAGTAAAGATAGCCCAGCACTGCTGAAAGTTACTTAGAGCTCTTTGTCTCTTTCCTAGTTAACAAATCATGAACTGAATGACAGGGTTTTGAGAAAAATTCCTTTGCCACCAATTTTGCAGCATGAATTCATGAACAAGGTGCAAAGACCGACAAAACTTGATTTGGAAACTTGACCAAACAATTTAGACAGCATTATGGAATGAAACAATGGTTACTGTATTTAAGCACAGTAAGGAAACGTCACTATGGTGCAGCCCGAATAGGCCATAGCTATGCTAGTGTAGCAGAGAAATGTATGAACATGGGCAATAAACCTGCCTTTTCCTCCCCAAAATATAGTGGAGTCCAAGGTGGAACGATCTTCTTTCATTTGTTTTCTTTTTCATTTTCTTGGGGAAGATTGGAGGGAGGGAGACAATTGTACATGATGCAGCCAAAAGATTTTGCAACAATAGGTTCTTGTATATGGTGGTCAATTATACATCAAAGAAGGAATTACTTGTAAACAGAGTGGACACCCCAAGCCAGTTTGATTGTTTTTTGCTTCTCTACTTGTTTCCTCTTCTAGAAATTTCAAACTCTCAAGCCAGTTTGCTTGTATTAGTTATGAATCTAAAGCTATACGGTGGATACGGCTAATCACTATGCAGCCAGTATCTCGCATAAATAAACATTGGTCCCAATGACATTGCAACTTCTATTACAAAGGAAGTAATTTACACCTTCACTGCACACCTATTGCAGATTACTATCATGATATTGAATTACACTCTGAATGGATTAGTGCTGGACAAATGTTACAGTTGGACTTCTTGGCCTAATGAGATGAGCTGTACATCTATAGTTTGTCATCACAAGTGGCACAAGACCATCTAAAGGATATACAAATTAAACAAGTGCGATCAATAACTGAGTTCTGAGATACCGCATGTATAACTTAAGCATAACTACACCAACATCTACTTTTACTTCAGATTGAACGAATTTCCATAGTTTCAAGATATCCCGCTTTCTAGCTGCAATTTGATGCAAACTGCATACAGCTTTACTACGACTTACAGAACAAAGACAGTCATGAAATATGTCAACGTCAAAGACAACGAAAAACATAAAAGCTACAAAGCTTTTGCTGGTTCCTATTGTTTCAATTTATTAAACTAATTAATCATCTATGCCAATATGGACTAATTGGTTAAATTTTAAATTACTAATGCATTACCATCGTTAATCTCTCACAGTTATATTATACACTCCTTATGATTTATGGTAGTCAGAGATCAGCATACATTTACAACTAATTATCATAGACAAATAACATCAATAGTAATACAATTTCAGATCTATAAACTCATCACTACATACACATTTACACACAAAAAAAAGAGAGACAAAATTACGTAAAGAACCAAAACAAACATAAAAGTGGAAGGTTTCTTCATCTTATCACTAAAAGATCCAAAAAGACAGAAAAAAAGGAACATACCCCACTAGCAATGACAACCCCGGCAACAACAGGAACAAGAGCAGCATAAGTAACCCAAGCTTCTCTCTTGAAAGTCATGAAGTAAGCAAATAAGGCAGTGAAAAAGGGTGTGGTAGCACCAACAGCCTGGTTAAAAGAGACAGGGAGGTATCTTAAGGAAATGTTACCTCCAACAACTGAACCACAAAGGACAACACTTAAAGTTGCAATCTTTAGGAACTGAGGCCTGGATTTGATAGGTTGGAGAGGGACAAGTTTCATGAACACAATAGAGACGTAACTGAGAAAAGCACAAGCTGACATGTGGCACACTGTTAAAAAGATTGGGAATCTGAAACCATAGTTGGAAAGTAAGAATTTATTTAAGAGAAGAACTCCAATGTTGGAGGAGTACCATAGGATTATAAGTGAAGCTATGAAAAGGGTTTGCTTTTTTGTTGAAGAGGATTGCTGGGTTGATGACATTTTTTTGGAGTTTGGAGGGTGGAAGGGAAAAGGGCTGGATCTATTGTTGATTAAAAAACAGCAGCAGAAGAAGAAGAGCTTCAACGGAAATTTTGGCTTTTGCGGTTATTTATTTATTTATTTTTAAAAGGGAAAATATTCGATAAAAAGAACAATTTTAAATGGTTTTTTAGAGTTAACTATTTATTAAAAAAATTAAATGATTTTTAAATAAAATTTTATAATTTGTTAGTTATTAATTATTTTATTTATTTTTGTTATATTCAATATTTAATTATAACAATCTAATTAATTATAAAAATATTTTGATTATTATTAAATTAAATAATAAATGTTTAATATAACCAGGAGAATATAATATATACAAATATAGTTACGTTGTAATTATAAATAATGCATCCAAATAAATATAATAAGAATTAATAATTATAAAACATGATTAGATTAATAATCAAAATGATAATTGGAAATGTCTTTTACTTTTTTTTAGGGTAAATTACAACCTAATTATTCTTAACCTTTTTTTTTTACTCACCCAATTAGAAAAAACCAATCGTATCTATCTTTTATGGTCTAGTTCTATTAATTTTTATTACCTCAGATGACATTGTAGTTTTTAAATTAGTGTAATGATAAATTTAGCCTCCAACTTTTATAATTTTCTTTTGTATTTAAAAAAATGAAAAACCCAATTTTTACAAAAATATAGTTTTGTATTCTAAATATCATCATCTTCATCAATCTTTTGACTAAATCTCCTGAGCCGAGATCTGCGCTCACCACCACCACCTTCCCATTCGTATTCTTGGCAGGATTGTGTGAGATTCAGAGGTACTTTTTTCAAATACCCAAATTAAATCTTAGCCATAAAAACAAAAGCAAAAAATATATTATTAGAATTAAATTTATTATTACACCGATACAAAATTAACAGCAATTAGTTGAAGGAACATATTATAATTAGGTAATGAGCTACTGTGTTGTTTTTCTTTAATTTGCAATTCTAAAAAGAGCCCCTGAGCCTATTATGAAGTAGAAAGAAAATGATTTAAAGCATGAATGAGGAAAAGAAAACCTAAATGCTAAAGAAATGGGATTACCAAGTTGCAACTTCATTTTTAAGTAACTTTCCCGCAATTTAGGATTTACTCATTTTCTTAACAACTTTTTAATGTTGAAGTAAACTTTTCATTACTTTTTACAAATATTTTAATGTTTCTCTTACAAGTAACCTTTCAAGTATTAAATATGTTTTCAGTAATTACTTAGAATCCTTTTAGTAGATTAAATAAAATTTTCTAAAAAATTACTAAATTTCTTAAAAATCTTTTTTTTTTTTAACAACTCTAGGCGATTACATTTAACTGAAACCTTGAACTGAGTTTAGCGGATCTGTAAATAGTAATAAACTCTGTGTACAGTTATTCGCATGCTTAGACAGTGGAATATGCCGAAATCCTTTTTTCCAATTCCGTTAAATGTATAACTCAACCAAGCTAGCAACATCTCCACTAGAAGGGAATTCGATTTGCCTGAATCTTTTCTCCCATGGCCCGTGCTTCAATACTAAATTTCTTTAAAATCTTTTAATGATTTAAGTAAACTTTAATGCATCAAGTAATTTCAACGTCAAATATTTCTTCTTAAACTTCATATAAAACACAGAAATCTAATATTCGTTTTTGTCAATTTAATAATTTCATGAATACAATATTTATCCATGAATTTTATTAACAAATGTCTAATGTTTAAAAATGATGAACGAATTATTAAATTGACAAATGCATTTTTTATTATTTCTAAGCCTAAATGCATTCTAAGATCAAGTGTAAATCAATTTTTCATTGATAAAATTTAAGGAATAGACCACCAACAAATCCAGATATACAACTCAATGTAGAGGGCTAATTTGCTCCAATTAAAAGAGTCAGGGCCAAATTGAACAAATATGTAAAGGGGTCAAAGGCTAAATTTATTATTATGCCTTGCATATAAGACCAAAATAAACATTTAAAGACACAATTTTAATAAAGGGACTATTCTGCTCTCTCAACTAACATATAGGGACCAATTTGGCCATTTTTTCAGTAGAGGGTTCAAAATGCTATCTAATATATAGTAGAGAGACTGTTATGTGTAGTGTACCATTCATCAATTCCAACTTCTATTCCTACCTCCTACCACACACTTCCTATTTATGGACTCCAGGGCCTGACCCAAGTCCTAATCTTATATCCTTTTTTACTGGTTTGCATCAGTATTGTCTCATCCCATTATCCAAAAAGGACTTTCTAAGAAAGTCCCACATATCTGAGGACTTCTCAAAACCTTTATTTCAAAGTAAAGGGCATTTTCATTCATGGCCTTTTGTTCATGCTAAGTACCAATCAATCCAAGTGATTATAGAAATCCGAAAGGAAAGTTTTACAGATGCCTTGCATTGTACAGGTATAATCAGACCACTTCAACAAGAAACATGTGAACAATCTCATGGTCCAAACTCACAATCTCATGGTCTCAAATTTTGATGATGTCTGTGCTGTTGCTTCAGAAACATCACCTGTTGACATTGAACCAATGTATGTATTAACAAGTTGCGACCAATGTATGGCACATCAGAACTCAAGATGGTCAAAACAACCACTAAAGCAATGAAGAAAAAGGAAATAAATTCTGACAATAAACATCCATGGAACGCCATTGCTGGTTGTTTTGATTATTTTGCACCTTTTCATCGTCCAAGAACACCACTGCTATCATTTGAGTAGTATTATTGATGGGTCAAACACACTCAAGCATATTTTCCTGTCGCACAATGTGCAGAAGATAACACTTGCCTAAGTAACACCAATATATATATCTAAACTAAGCTATGATATACAACCCTGACAATAAACTCAGAAGTCGTCTGTTTTTCTTGGATAAACATATCTCAGAAGTCTAATTACTCTAGACCTACAGGTAATCGACTTTCTGTTGTCCTAATCCAAAATTACTTGTATATGATTTCTGGTTCTAGGACAATTCATAACATATAAGCTTCAATATTCAGCACAATAAATTTCAATTCTTACCTCTCATGCACTCTAATTTCTGATCAGCCACCTTAACTGCTTGGACAAGATGGGCAATGCGATATTTGAGTTTTTCATTTTCCATGGTCAGCTTCTTAGCCTACAAGTAACAAGTCATCGTGCTATAAATCCTATTGTTTTCCACAAAATATTAGACAAAGTTTCAACTACCTTTTCTCGCTCTGAAAGTGTCTCAGCATTTGCATCTTCTAACTTCGCCTGTAATTCACTTATTAACTGGGAAAGTTCCTGATTTCCAGCATCTATATTGCCAACATTTGGTAACCTAATTAGAATCTAATTTAGGTAAGCATAAATTAGCTTCCAGTGGAATACCTCAGCCATTACCTTTATTGCCCGCTAGAACAGCTTCTAGTCTGGATAGCCGTTCCTTTAATTCGAAAAGCAAGCACATCAGTAAGCAGAATACATGATGCAATATTAAAAAGTCCAAATGTTCATATACTGATACTGAAAATATCAATTTTATCACAAGCATTCATAGGAACTTCAAAGGAAAACAAGTTCAAAAAGTTCCGATTATTCAACAAGGTGCAATTCAGAAACTAATTAACAGTAAGAACCGTGAGGTGCTTTTAAGGGTTGACTATCGACATTGCTGAACAAATAACTAACCCAGAACTCCAGTTGATGCACAAATGAAAAGCTATACAGAAAAAAGCAGAAAATAATTTATTCATGTATTTCAAAAGGCTAAATCAGGCCAAGGCAATTTTTATGACTACAAAAATGATAGCAATGGCAGAATTAAACATCTTTAATAACCCACTATAATAGAATTTCTATTAGCAAAAGTAAAAAAAAAAAAAAGGTTATACAATGATTAAGAAAAAAAAAAAGAAAAAGGAAAAGGAAAAGAAATCAAAACCTCGGCTTCGGTAGCTCTCTGGTAGAAGGGTTTGAGGAGCTCTTCACTCGCCATGGTTGGCTTCATTGAAACTTAAAACTGTGATTTTCTATTCTATTAAGAGACGGTCCACGCTTCATAAAGAACCTTTTATACAATATACGGGAGGATCTTTTGGCATATACACACATATTTCTTTGTATACCTGTATCATACATTGTTTTATTATATTTTTAATAAATTTTAAATTATATTTAAAAATTAAATAACCTTTGAAAAATAATATGTTTAAAAATTAAAATATCATTCCCGTAATCATTTTTCTTTATAATTTAATACAAATAAATTACTATATTATAATTCTTATGATATATGTTGTATGCGAGTTAAAAAGAAAAAAGTAAACATGTGAAGTATTAATAAATAACAATTATATGAAATAAAATAAGTTTTTGTAAAAAATTAAAGTAAGAAAAATAATAGAAATTAAAACCCAAATCATAAGGACCTAATTATAAAAATCAAAAGTGAACTTAGGTATTAAATCTAAATAAATTAAGACTTCAAATCAAAGATTAATAAATTGAAAGAAATGAAAACTTCGTAATAATTAATAATTTTTAAAAAAATGGAATTACAAAAAATTAAAAATTAAAAATGAGAAGTTAAATTATAATGTGTTAAAAATGGAATATATAAAATGCAAAAAAGGAATTATTTATATGATTCAAAAAGTGAAAATGACGTTATCATATAATACTCCCAAATTATAAAAGAGTAAATAAAAGAAATGTTGATTACAAAAACGCATGGCTTACGGAATTTCATAATAACAAGGAGTTGATGTGTTAATCATAGAGCCTCCACGTTAGAATATACTTTCTAAAAATAAAAATAAAAACATATTAATTTATATAAGCCATAACTGCTTAAAAGTGTAAAAATTCCTCAAACTTTAAAACAAAAAATTAAGCCTCTTTATGTTTTTTTTTTTTGCACTTAATTGAGCACTTGAACTTTCAAAATGTATCAAAAAAACCCTCAAATTTCTTCAAAAAAAGCAATTAGGCCCCTATTTTTCTTCACTCAATTGGGTACTTAAACTTTCAAAATGTATCAAAAAGGCCCTCAAAAATTTTCAATAAAAGCAATTAGGCCCTGCTTTTTTTTCACTCAATTAAGTACTTGAACTTTTAAAATGCATCAAAAAGACCCTCAAAATTTTTCAAAAAAGCAATTAAGCTCTTGCTCTTATTAAAAATTAGAAAATAAATAATAAACAATAAATTTTAGAAAAATTATTAAATTTTAATAAAATATGAAAAATTTAAAACTTATTAAAAAATATAATTTTTTTTATAAAAATCGTAAAAAATAAAAAATTGTAAAATTTTATAAAAATCATAAAAAAATTAACGACCCCTAGTTTTTTTTCAATTAAAGTCATCACGTGCCATAACACAACGTGACATGTGACGAGAAATGATAAAAAAAATAAAATCAATAAAAGTTATAGAAAATTATAAAATGCTTCTTTTGGTACAATAATTTTTATAAAAAATTTACGAAATTTATATTTCTTTACATTTTGTATAATTTTCTTACGACTTTATAAAATTTTATAATTTTTTTATATTTCTATATATTTTATAATTTTTGCTATTTTTATAAAATTTTATATTTTTTTACCATTTTTATATTTTTTCTAACTTTTAATAAAATTTAATAATTGAATTTTTTATTAAAATTTAATAATAAGTATAGCTTTTTTTTCTGATTTTTAATAAAAAAACATGGACTTAATTGCTTTTTTTGAAAAAGTTTGAGGGTCTTTTTTATGCATTTTGAAAGTTCAAGTACCCAATTGAATGGAAAAAAAAGTAGGGGCTTAATTGCTTTTTTCGAAAAGGTTTGAGTGTATTTTTGATGCATTTTGAAAGTTCATGTACCCAATTGAGTGGAAAAAAAGTAGGGGCTTAATTGCTTTTTTCGAAAAGGTTTGAGTGTATTTTTAATGTATTTTGAAAGTTTAAGTACCTAAATGAGTTCAAAAAAAAAGTAATGACTTAATTACTTTTTTTTGAAAAAGTTTGAGAGTTTTTTGTATCCTTAAACCTTTATATAACCGGGAGATACATATAATTTTATATTTAATAACGAAAATATATTAAATAATTTCTTATTAAGTATTGTAATGATTTAGCTGCACTTTTCTTTCTCATGAGTATAAGAATAAGAATTTTTTTTTTTTTGAAAGTAAGAAAAATAAGATTAATTCATTAAAATTAAAGTAAGTATATATTTGATTGGTTGAGAAGGTAAATAGATAAAATTAAGTTAAGGTTTTAACCAAAAGTGTTATTAAATTTATTATAGCAAATTACAAATTACAACTTTTTAACATATCAAAATAAAAATTTAAGCAAACCAAATACAAATATGCTCTATTAATTTAAAAGAAAATCTAAGAGGGGGCAAATACAAAAATATGCATTTTCTAATAAATTTAGGGTGGGTTTGGATGGACGATGTGTTTACATGCGGTTACATGCGGTTAGTGTAAAAATCGTAGTGGCACAAAAAATAAGTTAAACGTACCACACCGCACCTATTCGTCCATCCAAACCCACCATTAATGTTGAATGACAACTTTTTACCATATCAAAATAAAACGTCAAATGTTGAGTGAGAATTTGAAAATTTTGAGGGCCCAAACACATAAATATACATTTTTTAAATAAAATTATAAAAACCAAGGAAGATATTCAAAAATTAGTGGGAGAAAGGGGGAGGGGTTAAAGTATGCCCAAAGACCAATCATAAAATGATTGTAATCACATACTCGTTTCTACCTAGTTTGTTAATATAATGCATTGTCATTATTATTTCAGTTTCTTTTTCTGTGTGTATAAATAAATTGATTAATTATAATATCCTGGGAATAATATAGTTATTCTTAAAAGGTCTTTAATTAAGTATTATTGTGAGTTTAGACAATAATAATACTTTGAGACTAATGTATAGTTGATTAATGACAAAGTGTTGTCATTGACATATGGATGTCAAAATCAATACAAGAGTATGTGTTAGATAAAAACATGCTGGACTGACCCGCTATGAGTATGTTTCTTGGATTATTATGTAATAATCACAACATTACTCATAGTGATAACTATATATATGATCCTCAAACTTGAGATCATCATTATTCCAACATCATGAGTCGTATATTTTGATACAGCCAAACGTCTACTATAACAGGTTGTACTATAAAGACTGATGTTGGGTATGTCACAAATTTATGTAGTGGGATATGATTGATCAATATATGATTTGTCCCTCCTACATAATGGGAGTAATATATTAGGCCACTTAATGGAATGAAACTAGAAATGCATGGTCATGCTCAAATAAGTTGATATGATATATCACATTTATTTGTTTATCATAGTCTACTTAGAATATCAATAAATATGAGATTGGACTATACAAGTATGATTATTCCATGACTTGTGTCAAATCTAGATATAAAAGATAAAATGATATAATACATGAAAATTTATCATAGAAAGATTATGTCGAATCACGACTTCTTGTAATTTTGGTAACAAAATCCAAACACAATTGATATTGTGTTTAGTTGCCACATGAATTAAATTAATTATTGAATCAATTTAATTTAATAGTTAAACATTGAACACATTATATGTACAAACTTGTTATATATAAATAGAGAACATAGTTAAAATTATATGTACAAACTTGTTCTATATAAATAGAGAACATAGTTAAAATTAATATATGAATTTGATTCATATAAAATATTAACTGAATATAGTTTACCGAAATTATTAAAATAAATAGTTATAACGGTCAAAGATAAAAATTATGAAAGATAATGTTCTTTCGGAAAGGATATAATGTATTAATATTTTCCATAGTTTTCTCTAAAAATAAAAGGGAATTATTCCGTTTTTTTATTAGCTTAGATTAATAAAATGAATAGAATCCCTTAGAGAGTGTTGGTTACCTAGAAACAAATAGAGGGTCTAGTAGTTCTTTTGAACTTTCTCTCTAAAAAGTTCAAGAGAGTTTTTGTTGTTCGCTTTAATTGGGTGAACTATGCAATGGTCGAGACGATTTTGTTGGGGCTTGGGATCGACATCACAAAGGGGTCGGGCTGAAACAATATCGACATTGAAAAGGGATCAGATTGAAAAAGTATTTCTTTAACCTTATTTCAACTTGATTAGTTCGTTGTACAAGACATACCGACATTCCAACAAGAGGATGGTCCCCACCAATCTCCCTAGCTACACCGTTGTATCTTAATTGCCTCTCCAAGCCTAACGCTCGCTCATTATGTTTCTTTCTTCAGCGTAAGGTTTGTATCAAATGTGCTCACCCCACTTGCCTTTTTAGGCGTAAGGCACATTTAATCAAGTTTGCTTTTTCTATTACCTTTTCAGGCTTGCTCACTTTTACCTCCTCTTTCAGGACTATTCACCAAAACAAACAACCTACTTAACGCCCCTAGCATAGACCCAATTGCCTTGAAAATGTTCCTTTATAACCTTT
Organism: Gossypium hirsutum; assembly: GCF_007990345.1. Taxonomy (NCBI): domain Eukaryota; kingdom Viridiplantae; phylum Streptophyta; class Magnoliopsida; order Malvales; family Malvaceae; genus Gossypium; species Gossypium hirsutum. The sequence goes on along the minus strand of NC_053445.1, from coordinate 41,466,104 downwards.
ACTTCAACTGTGGGTTTTCCAGCACCTCGCTAATCTAAGGAGTTTGCCCAATTCAAGAGCTCATCGACACAATAGCTCACCTACTTAGGGAACCATTTGTATCCTGCCAAAGATTTGCCAAAAACCTCCCCCATCACACCGTCACATTTCAGTTCATGTTGTAACACCTTGCCACTAGCTACCTACTTTGTAGCTTCCCTCATCTAATCATGTCATAACAAAAAACTCATAATCCTACCAATTATCCTATAAATTATCCTATAAAGTATGGATACTTTCACTAGGACCCATAGATAGTCTTCTCAAAAATTCACTGCCTATAAAAAAAACTTTCCCGAACATTTTGTCCTCACCAAGTCTCTCTTTTGGTAGCTCTCAACACCTCCACTTCGGTATAAATCATCCTTAATCACAAAACTCTAAACTACGCATTAACAAATATATAAATTTAATATTATAATTTTTAATTTAAAATATATAATTTTAATAATTTTAGTTACTTATTATATATATAATTTAATATCTTTACTAATTATTATCTTTCTATTATAATTCATTTTTAAAAGCAATTGTACAATTGAATGTATGTATATTGTTATTATATCAAAATTTGAACGACAGAAATTGAAATTGATGCATAAATGTATAACTGAGTTTATAAATACTACAAAATACCGTATGTTATAACTACACTATATTGGCAGGACTATTTCAGCACTTGAAGGAGTTAACATACAAGGAACGTAATGAAGCAAGTGGCAAGTGGGTCTTATGAGATTAGGACTGCTTTCAGATTTGTTTTGGGTAGAAGAGCTGCAGTTTTGCTTGTCTTATTTAGTTGAAGTTGACAAGCCTCTCAGGAATGGATGGCATTGATGACTATATGGTGCATGGACATGGACAGATAAGATTATAGTAGTCAATATCGTACTGGTACTGGTACTGGCTGTACTGATCGGTACGTATCATTTCGATCTTAAACCGATATCAAATTGTTTATGTTTCATTTTTGTCAAAATTTTAGTGGGTTTCGATAATTTCGGTGTATTTTGACCTATTTCGTTCAATACCAACTTGTACCGGCTTGTATCGATTGATACAAAATTTTGACATTTTAAACTAATTTTTAAAGTTTTTATCTTAACCAATTTAAACTTTCCATAATTACATTTAGAACTAAAAGCTATTAAATTGAATTACTCAACCTAACAAACTATATAAACATATTTATATGAATATAATCTAGATATATTTTCATGTTGACTTTAAAATTTCAAAGTCATATTCAAAATTTTTAACTAAAGGGTAAAAGAAAAAATAAAGTTGCTGTTGACTTTAAATTCAAGAGTTGGAATAATTTAAATTCTCGTGATTCTCGCTAAAAAAATTTCATTCTTGTTGTCACAACATAAAAATGCTCCCTTTGTCAAAAAAGAAAAAAAAATTCACTCAGACAAATTTCAAGGATGGAGTTTCGGATAAAGGCAGTACAGTACTCTATATTTATGACAATGACAATGACACACCATGTTGAATTCTGAAACAATTGGTTACATATGATTAGTTCCCTTTAAACTTGAAATCTTGGTATGCATCAAACTTGTCAAGGCTGGCCTAGAAGTGAAGGTTTATAGAATGCATGTGTCTGGGCAATCTCGATGCGCTCTCGAGGATCATTCAGGGTTTCATCCCTCAGTGCCTGCAGAATCGCTTCAGCCGTCTTCTCCCTAAACATTCAAAATATATAACCACAAGCTTAGCATTGGACTTATTCCTCATACATAACCATGTTACTACACATTGGTCAAAGAGACATGTTATCTGATATTTGTAGCTGAAAATTGAAGTTGTTGTATGAGGAATATGAAGCTACCTTGTTATAAGAATTTTGTAGAGCGTCTTCAATAAAGGGCACAACTCAACAGGGGCAACAGGCTTGTTTCCATCTGGATGCAACACACTTAAGCTCGATTGACTCAGAAGTTCATAAAATGCTCCTACTGCAGACACTCCCTGGTAAACAATTACCATTTGTTTAATTTTGTTCTTCATTAGTATAATGGATAGATGCAATTTTGAGTCATAATCCTGACGTACTGCCACATTCTCATAAAGCCATCAATTGCACTTACTAAATAACAGTTGAAGAATAAGATATATGTTGAACAAGCATTTTTTTTTTACCTGAATCATTCCTTTTCCGCTGATGCTATCACCCATATCTCGACTTAGTTCTCCTTTGGCTAACATTTGGCCATACCATGCATTACGACCTTTTAACAATGTCACATAAGTGTCAGCCAGCAAAGGGCCTGCCAGCTTCTCTGGTTCTTCAGCCAACAAATGGGTAATAAATATCATTTCTGATGTACAATGTGCAAAATACACTGATTTGCTAGTAGCACTTTCCTTGGTCAGGGCTGCTACCATTCCTGAGAAAATCAAACTTGAAAGTCATTATCAAGTATTCCTTTTGAACTCGAATGATTAGATTGTTTCCTATTTGCATCCATCTTAAATTCAAATTAAAGATTTAGCTTCTTCAAAGTTTCTTTCTTAAGCATATAAACGATGTCTAACCTATCATGAACCAAATTTGTTCACCATTACTTCCATGGAAATCAAATAGTATATAATCTTTGAAGGAAGTCAATGGGATGGGTAAAAGAATCACTGCAAATATGTTGGTGCACCAGTTGTTGTCTATTATACAAACTTAGTTGGCCGAAAGATACAGGGGGTACTTACCAGCTCCGATGGCATAGACATTCTTCAGGCCGCCCATGACTTCATGAGTGACAAGATCACTGTTGTCCCATACAATGAAATGGGGCTGTCTTAAGAACTTTGCTAGCGGTTTTCTCCACTGTTCGGCTCCACATATTCGAGCGTTAGCATATTCCTTATTGTATATCTCAGAGGCAATATTTGGTCCCCCAAGATAGAGTATGTTCTCTATAGGTACTCCAGCTGCAAGGAATATACGCATAAAGCTCAAAAACAAGACAGATAAAAGATTTACTTGAGAAGAAACAGAGAATCCTACTCGACTATCGGTTGTGCGGTCTGGAAAGTGAAAGTAGTAACAATATCATCTGGAATTGAAAATTTTGCTTTGCTTCACCAATGCATATTAAGTAATTGAGGGACTCTTACTTGCTCGATTAATCATCTGTGTTGGGGTAATGATATGAGGAAGCGGTTGCAGTGCAGCCTCTATACCCTTAGACAAAGAGATAATGATAGGCACAGTGATCCTTTCTTTCCAATAATTGCTGATCTCTTGGAATACATCACGTGTCTCGGTGGAAGGCAAGCCGTTTACCACGATGTCGGCATCCCAAACAGCTTCCTGCAAGTTAGTCACAACTTTCAAAGGACAAAGTGGCGTATCAATCATGTTCAAGCAAAACCCATCTTTCAAAATCTCATCCGCAAATAGTGTTCGATCGCCTAGTCTAGCCTCAACATACTTCAAATAGGCACAACGTCGTATCAACCTCCTCAATACATCTTCCCTGGAATTGATCACTTCAAAGAGATGTTCTGCGGTAGCTCTATCAACTGCTCTTCCAGGCCTCCTCCATATTCTGATTTGAACCTTGTCTCGAAACTGCCCGTAGCTATCTTGCAGCAAAGCTGCGAACACACTTCCCCAAGCACCAGCTCCCACACTCACAATCCTCAACGGATCACCATCACTCTTGCATAGAAGGTGCCGAAGCTCATCAAGTTTCTCCTCCAAACCATTACAGTTGTAGAAAGATCCATTTGAGTTCAAACTCCGGTGCAATGTGTCTATACTCCCTACCATCTTTTTCCAACAAAGAAAACCCAATTCTCTGATTCTAAGGATGTAGGATATATGTTGTGAGGTAGAAAAGGATCATGGAAATTTTGCCAAATTACCTAATGACTTTATATGGCTTTTGCTCTCCTAAAACCGCACTAAACAGCCTTTACTTGAAACAAGGAAAAACATGTTGAATTCTCCCTGATTGAATAAGAACAAAATTTTATTGGTGGATTCTTGTACCAAAACCAGAGCTAACTTTTGATCACTCCATATAGATATTCATACCAACCCGTTCTAGAGATTGTTCTTGTACAGAGTTCCAATATAAAACAATATCATCAGAATGAATGCATCTAAACAGTTGGAGTTCATTGAAGGCTGCTAAGGGATATAATAAAAAAGAAATAGGAAACAAAACAAAACATTGATATCTCCGTCTAGAGTTTGTTCATCTACCCAACTATAAACTTCAACAGAAAAGATAGAATAATAAATAAAAAGAAAAAGACAAGCGGGCAAAGAAGAAGAAATAATTGTCAATGAAATATAGACCAACCTTTGGCTTTTTGGGTGCTGTCAGTTACAAATAAAGTAGAGGATTTCGTTTAATTACCACAGCATGGTTAATTTCAAAGTGCATTTACTTAGAGGGAAGAAAGGCAAAACAAAGTAAGAATGTGTGAATGTTGATGCTAAAGTAAATGAAACAGATGAGTGAAATGGTGAAAGCTGGGCTTGTGATCAATAATAATGGTGAGAGAGATGCATTGATGAGTGACAGTTGAGAAGAGCGTGATTGATTTGAGTTGGGAGTTGCATTAAAGGTTGTTGCATGCCAACCGTCATTACATAAATATTGGATGACTTATTCACCATAATATTATTGATTTTACTTCATTACATCTCACAACCTTACCAATCAAAATGTCACCATTATGACATCTCCATTCACCTCCTCCGCTGCATTGTGAATCTTTTTAATATTCAGCATTGGGCATTGGGGACTTTTAGCTTAAATGGGATAATATAAAATTTTTAGTTATATCCGGGTTTGGGAATGCAGTGCATTAATGGATGGTAGGGGTGGTTCCTTCCATAATTAATAATCCCTGCCCTATAATCACTTACATCTACTTATATGATAACAAGTAGCATTTTGTACCACAACATACCCTACATAAAAACTAAAATCCCTAAGGAAATCCAACTTTACAAATAAATTTATTTTAATCCTCTACTTAAATTTTTAATTTTTAAATTTATATTGTTTATCAAATTACTTTAAAATTGATGAAAATTTTAACGTTTACGTGTATGCCACGTTTGTAATTAATTAATTTTTTATCCATTTTAGGATAACTTAACAAACAATGTCAATTTAAAAATTAAATAAAAACCAAATAAATCATTATGTTAATCCATAAACATCTATTTATACTTTTATTCCATTCAACCTATCTAATACTATTATATTTCTATTCCATTTGTACTCAATACTTAATATATTTGTATTCAATTCCGTTGTAACCAACCAAACGCCCACACCTTTGGTAACGGCTCTCTTCTCCCAGACTTGTTGAATTGGTGCAATTATGATCATAGGTGAGAACAGTCTCGACAAATGCAATCCCCAATTAGAATTGTTTTTGTGAAGGGCTTCTTTATGATTTCCCCCTCACCTAGGGGAAATTGTTGGACCACTAGACGTCATTGGGCCCTGAGTAACCAAATTGTAGCCAACCTTAAGGCCTTAGTGAGTCCATGCCTCGGCCATATAACGTGTACATTTGCACGCATGCTACTCGACTAAGGTCACCTTGCCATTCACATCCTTGAGCCTCTATACTGGCACATCATGACCTGTGAAGGCTTCGACTTCCTAGGTAGCGTTGATCAAGCTTGACATAACTTTCGTTGCAGCTCCAAAACCACCCCCATAACATCTCCTTCCTCCAAGACATCAATAATATATAGAAAATACAATCAAGTTCCTTATAAATTAATTACTCTAAAACAATTTTTTTCCAAAAGGTCTAAAAATTTCTTGGTAAAAAATTTTTAAAAAATAATTGAATCTTTAAAGAAAATTACACCTAATTGAGCCTTTAATGATGAAAAAAAAAACATCAATAAGATCTTTCAGTTAATGGAAGTCGTCAATCAATTTGGCTATAAATGGATGTTGACGGAAGCATTGAAAAGCTGCAACATACCACTTGCTTTTGATTTCTAAACAAATTTTCAAGTGAAATCAAGTCTCCAACAATAACAAAAGCTCAATTTTCATGGTAGAATTTATGAGTTCATGGGTAGAAATAAGAGAAAGTTAAGAAAATGTGGGAAAGCAATGTGATAAGGTAAGAATTCAAGTGTTATTTTTTATGGATTTTGTCATTTATTGATGTAGAAACATAAGGAAACGATTTCTAATATAGATTTTGATTATGTTCATATTGTGTTCATGAAGTGAAAAAGAAAGAAAGTGATGAAAGTGTTGTAGACAAAAGAAAAAAGTATCAAAGGAGTGAAAGGAAGAAAAAAGAAGCAAAAGAAGTGAAATCTAGTAAACAATAGGTAAGTACTCTTATGAGTTATATTTACTTAAGCATTAAATTGAAATATGTGGAAAATCAAGTGTAATAATTGTGTATTTATTTTAAAATAATATTAATGTGCAAGAAATAATGAGAATTTACATATAGAAAATAAAAGAATTAGGTGAATTAATTGGAATATTACAAGTATAAGTGAATATAATAGTGACATTTTAGTGTGAAAATGAGAAAATAGATGAATTTAGTATAAGTATCTGCAAGAGATATAAAAATTTAGTATAAATATCAGCAAGAGATATGAATTATAAATGAAAGTAACATGTTTTATAAGAAAATTAAAGCATTGAAGTACTTAATGGATAAGTGCTTATCATAAGTGCTCATGAGTGAAATTCTATGAAATAATTACAAAGTATATAAGATGTGAAAGTTAGTGACTAAGTGAACATGAAAGTGAATGTGAATGCGATAAGTGGTATGTAGAGTTAGTAAAAGAATATTTTATAAGTAGATTAAGTGGCATGTGGAGTTAGTAAAAGAATATTTCATAAGTGAATTAAGTGATAAATAATGCAAATTATTTGTGTGAAAATGTGTGATCTAGCCATAAGTGACATATGGAAGTGTATATTTAAATATGAAGTGCAAATATGATGAAAAATAAAAAGAAATGTTACAAGTGAATAAGATATTGTAAAGGCTAGTAAACAAGGTGACTAGTCAATTATAAATGGTATGCCATTAGAAACCCATTTAGTTTGCTCGTGCGATTAGCACTTCGGTGCTTGTGACTATTATCACCTATGTGCTCGTGATTATTAGCACTTACATGCTTGTGCTATTCTACATATTCTCCTCGGTCCTCCTTCGTTTACTGAGGGTTAAGTGAAGTAAGTGGTAAGTGAATTTTATATTTAGTGTATACATTTATAATGAAGTGATAAAGATAAGACAAAATGAATTAGTGTATTTAAATAAAATTTATATTGAATACTAGGATATGTATAAAATTCATGAGTATTTACTAAGCTTTTATGAAGCTTAATGCATTGTTTTTAAACGCATAGATTGGAAAAAGAGATCATAAGAATAGAGTTTAAGTGTGACTTGCCAAATCACATCTTATCAACAAGGTAAGGATGGTGAAGTATGGACTTTAAATTATGGACACTAGTGTGGCATGTACATAGATATTCTTTTGACATGAAAGTATCAAACAAACAGTGAAATGATATGAGGACAAGTTGTGTTTAAGTGAATGTTTTGAACACTTTGTGGTTTATTGTTGGTGATTGAACATAGGAGATTTAGGAGTACTTTTAAGGTCTAAGAATGGTTAAGGATGATTGAGAATGATTAGGGTATAAATTGGTATATTTTGTAATGTCTTTAAACTTGATTTTGGCTCTCTTGCATCCAAGTCTTGATAGTGGGTTTAAGTATCCATAATTAGGAACTTCAATACCTAAGTCTTGTAACTAGGGTCTAAGTATTAAAAATTAGAATTTTTTTACAAGTTTTTATGAATTTTTTATAATTTATAAAAGCTTTATAAATTTTTTATAAGATATTTTTTAAATAGTTTTATGATTTTTATTAGAAATATGAAATTAAATTAAGAGTTTTCATATATCGTCAATTGATTTTAATGGTCAACATGGTTAAAAAAGTAAATCGTCAATGAATGGGCTTAATTGATTTTTTTTTATTAACAGCAATGTTGAATTTAGTGTGAATTAAGTCGAGGGAATTAAATGATTTTTTTAAATATTTCCTTAAGTACATTTTATACCTATAAGCCTAAATTTTTTATATTTAAAAAATAATTTCTAGTTTCATATTTAATTTTTTAATTTGTAAATAATTTTAATTTTAAAAATATGTTTTTTATACAAATTTAAAAATATAATAGTAAATATTTTATTTTAAAACTAAATTGTATTTTAAAAAAGATCGGTTGAGTAGAATGGCATTTTTTTGAAGATCAAGAAATTTGATAAATTTAGAGACGAAGCAGGTGCAATGAAGACAAACCAATAACTTTGTACGATTATATCAACACCGTATATGTAAAGCCAAGGCAAAATACTTTAAAACCAAAACAAGGAAGTGCATGGCAAAGCGTGATTAGACGATTTGCTTGTTTAATCGGTGGTAGCTTTTTTTGGGTCCGGCAATGTGCCCATCCAGGGAGGCGGAAGCATTCCAGTTTGCTCGTGCACCGTCTTAAACAAGGGCGGCAGCATCCGATAAACACCAGCAACCTCCTTCATTGCGTTGCTTCCATTACCATCAATTGCTTCTCCACCACCGTTAGTCCAAATGCTAATCTTAGGCTGAAGTCCCCGCACGGCTTCAGCGTTGATCTTAGCAATCTCTTGAAACATTCCACCATTGATCATCAAGTAATCCCTTAGGGCAGCATAATTGCCGCCCAATGCCTCTAAAAGTGTTCGTAGATAAACACCTTGGGCTTGTGCCAGTGCCATAAGCCCTTCCGCCTCTTTCTGCTTTGCATACAGTTCTACATCCGCAACCCTTTGACGACCATAAAATGCTGCATCTGCTATTGCCTTTTGCCCTGCTGCCTCTTTTTCCTTCTCATACAGAATTGCCTCTGCTTGTTTCTGTTTTTGGTACAGCTCCCAATTTGCTTCTTGTACCTTTTATTTCGAAAGGGTCAAAAACAAATAGTAAAAATATACTAACGAGGTAAAGCGAAGAAATAAGGATCAGCGTGTATATATGTTGTTTACCTTGGTATCGTACTCAACACTTGCTTGGCTAAGAAACTCAGCCTTGAGCTTCTCAGTCCTGGTCAAAGCGTTCATCCTCTCCACCTCTTGTTGCAACTCAGCTTCCCTCAACGCAACAGCCTTGGCTGATTCCACCTCCGCCACTTGCGCTTCCTTAGCCCAACTTGCCTTCTTCTTTGCCAAATCTGCGTTTGCCTCAGCTATCTCAGCTTCTCTTTGATTCTCATAAACCTTCACCTCAGTCTTTACCTTTATCTCCTCCTTCTTCCCCTCTCCTTGCCGCTGCGTGGATATAATCTTGGTCTCCGCATCGATTCTGGCGGCGTTTTGAAGTGTTTGGCCCTCCCGTAGCTTGGACCCGATCTCCCCCTTCATTCTGGCCTCTGCAACATCCACTTTGGCCTGATTAGCAGCTTCCATTTGAGTCTTTTGACCCAAGTAAGAGAAGTACTCGTGGCCAGGGACATCCACAAGCTGCTTAACATTAGCGTTGTAAATCAAAAGTCCAAACTGGTTGAGTTCAAGCTGGACTTTCTCAAAAACCTCGAGTTTGAACTCTTTGGTTCCTTTGAAAATCTCCTCCATGGTCATAGAAGCAGCAAGGACCCTTGTTTCGCCTTCGATGATTCCTTGTACGAGCTCTTTTACATGGTTAGAGAGCTTGTCGTGAGGAGAGATAAGCTTGGCATACTTGAGGAGACTGGGCGTATCATCGACACGGGGCCCAATAGTGAAAACAGCAGGGAGGACAAAGGGGAGCTTCTCGGCGCTCATGGCTTGGACTTCGAAGGTGTAGTTAACGGGGGAGAGGTCGAAAACGGTGTAAGACTGACCAGGGAGAATCCATGCCTTCTTGGCTAGCTTTATGTCTTGGATGCCAACACCAGTGATGACCAGATATTCTGATGCATTTGCTACCTTGTAGTACATATTGCTCCTTTCTTTTCTTTGAATCTATTGTTGGTGTAATTTGAATGTGCAACTCAGTCTGAGCTAAACAACTGAAGCATATATATATATATAAATTGATTGAATATAATAAAAATAAAAATAAAAATAAAAAACAAACATGTAGATATTATTAATATACTAGTTTGCCCACGGGATTGGTTGTTTGCATGAACTTGGGAAAATAAATCTTTAAAATAAAAGTGATACATGCAAATTTGAAAGTTTCTCCCCATTATCAAAAGTCAAGGTGATTGCGGATTGAGTAATTGATGTAGGAGTTATCCATTGCGACATTTTGGCGACTGAGTTGCTCAGTATTTTCGTAACGGTGTTCGGAACCTTCCCTGCAGCTTGCATTATTTATTATCCTATTCCTATGTATGCTTACAGCTAGCCTTGCCTACCAAGCATTCGCACTTTGAAATTTTCAACGAAGAAATCGGGTGCCACATGGCAACAACCTCATTTTCTTCACCAGATATCCCTCATTTCTTAACCTTTTCTCACATTTTATATAAAATTTTAATTTTTTATGAGGGTATTTTATTTTTTATTTAAAATATCTATAAAACATCATAATTTTTAAATTTTTTTATATAGTGATTTTACATAAATTTCTTTATAAGTATAATTTTAAATACTTTTTATTCATATTTATATTGTGTGTATATTAGTCTAGCATATATATGCTCACGTAATTAACGGAATGTTACGAGGATGCTATATCAGTACAGTTAATAAACATTAGCTTTTATTATCTATTTTAAAATGATTTGATAAATAATATAAATTTAAAAATTATAAGAGAAAAAAATTAAATAAAAAGTTAAATAAATTATTATTCCTATTATTAACAACTACGAGACGAATGGTAGCGAAAACAAATTACAGCGTCATTTGATGAGGATTGGGACACAATCATTATCAAATCTACCAGCTTTTTCTTTGGTAAAAGTTTAACAAGTATGAAGAAACAATAGTGTGGAGTTAAAAAATATCTTAACCAATTATCCCAAAAACCCAAAATTTTCATCCTTTTAATTCCCAGACAAAATACAGATAAAAGTTGTGAAGGCAAAAACACCTATTCACATGCGGTTGTGCTGAAGTTGACATTAAATCACTCTTAGCAGACCAAAACAAAAGCATCCACCCTCTCTTCACTTTCCTTTCCTTATCAAGTCAATTTATTTAGTTTTAAATGCCAATCACTAACATCTATCATAATTCATATATTTTTAACCTTTTTTATTGTTCCATGAGCGAAAAATCGTGCTTTCGCTCAGTTTATATATTTAGTGTCATTTATGCATGCGCTTTTATATTACCTAATTACAAGTGATTACTTTGAGTGTTTCTGTAATATAAATTATGTATAAATTTAGAAAGCAAAATCACAAGTGATCAAAGATGAAATAAGCGTTTTAAAAGAAAGCCTAAACAGAAACGAACAATCACGACCTCACAACCCAACGTTGTAGCACCAACCCAATGCAGTTAGCTAGCAAGCAGCCCAACTCTCCAAGCTCTGTGCCACGGAGCTGTTTTACCAAACCGCAGTGCCGTTATCTGTGTCTCATGGCTCTGTTTGCTATTTTAAACTCGAGATGCAAGGTTATTTTCATCTTTTCAAGTATGTAAGTTTAAATCAAGTTTGTAACACTAGTGTAAAGGCAATTAAAACTCCACAGCTCTATAAATAGAATCTTAGAAGAGAGAAATTATCTCCAGTCTCAATTATAATTTGATTTTGTACTTTACTTGCTAAATTTCTCTTTTCTAGTTGAAGTAATATTATAAATTTAATTTTATAAGTTTACAAGATTGAATTACTTCTAATAATTTTCTCTTTAATATTTGCATGTCTTTTAATTTAATTGTTCAGTATGATAGAATTATTTGTATAATATGAACAACAATCTAACTCAAATGAACTCTGGTTGTGCATTTATTGGTTAAAATTGAATCTTTTTTAAGTCTATTTATAAATTAAATTTCTAAGTGATCATTATACGTTATTTGTCAATAAAAGAAATAATTAATGATAATTATCTTAATTATAAAAAAAGCAAGAAAATAAATTATTAGATAACCATAACCAACTTATTAAAAACCTTTATAATTTAGCTTTGCATCAATGTCTCATTGGGATTATTGCTTTCTTTGCTTATTCTAATTTCTTAGTTTTAACTTTTTTGACTTGTTTGTTTTAGTTGGAAGAAAACATTTTCTATCGATCTCTGTACGAATTCTTCAACATCAGTACACTACTCTCTTTTGACAAATGCTTCACCTACTCCTTTTATAGCATCCAGGACAATGGAAAACCAGAATTCAACACATTGCAATAACCACGTTGAATTGTTTTCATTGTTGTTTGCTACCTCATTAAACTTGATCAAAGAAACAGAAGAAATCTATAACCAAAGATCAAAGTTAAACAGCATACTATTGGGAGAACTGTCATTAAAGGATCCAAAGACACGAAGCAGAAGCATCCGTCCTGTTTCAGCAGAGAATTAGGAAAGCAAGAGGAAACTAAATACGTTGGCTTTTACGGGCCCAATCTAGAGTGGTCAATAAATATATGGGTCTGTTATTGGTAAACCAACAACGTTTACTGCACCCAGGCTGGTTATAACATCTACAATATATGATTATCCCGCATATATTTTCCCATATTTTCTAATGTAATCAACCGCTGCACCTAGAACAATTCTCCCTCCCACCAAAAATTAATGTTATATATACATACATACTACTATACTAATCAATATGCAGGTCAATTTTAGTCGAAATGACCACAACCATCCAACAAGTGTTGCAGTGACAGCAATTAAGGTGTACCTTGCTTTCCTTTCGTCAAGTTATCACGTTGACATATTACTCTGCGCCATGTTATGCCCCATTTCAGTCCCAAAACCACCAGGACCAAACTCATTTCCAGGTACCTGGCCAGAAGTTGATGCAGCAGCTGCAGTAGTAATTGCTGGTTCTAGGTTTTCATTTACACTCTTCTTTGGTCTCTTAGGCCTTTTGGGTCTCTGTGATTGCATATCATCTTGAAGGGCATCATCTAACTCATTATCCACAAAGCTAGGTTCACTTGTCTTCTGAGAAATCCTTTGCTTAGCAGATGTTTGCCTTTCAGAAGCACTTTTTCTCTGCACAAATATTTAAATAAATAAAGTTGTTAACACATAAAATATTGCCTAAAAGAGGTTGTTCTCTACTTCTCATGGTCAGCAGCACCAAAAGAAAATTGCAGGACACAACCACCCTCACAGAGGATAAGGATACACAGTTTTTCTATGCTATACAATGGTTGGAAAGGAGGCCCTCAAGGATCAACCAAAAAATAATTAGATCATCCTTTGCAGCAGCTAATATAACAAGAGACAAACCAATAGGACTACACAATTTACGCATTCCTTGGCATAGCATTTTGTCTCTTGTAAATTATTTTGTTCAGGATATCCTGGAATCTCTACAATATAGGCCTTCATTATTATTTCTTGTAAAAAGAAATGACCATTATTTCAATCATAATTTGAATCAAAATGACCTTCAGTACCTTTTTATTACTGGACTTGGCTTTTTCAGGATCTGGAGATGGATCGACCCCAGTACCCTGAGCTCCAGCATTCGCTAAGTCTTCCAAAGATGCATCACCTTCCGCATCTAGCCGTATGCCCTTCGTTGGTTGTTTTTTCTTTAGTCTATCCTTAGCCTTGAGGGTGCATAAAACATAAAAATCAGTACAGGGCCCATAAACAGTTGTAAAGCCCATTTTGATGTTGAGAAAAGTAGAGAATTTTACACCCTATCAGATTCAACCTTACCTGCAGCGGAATTTCTCTTAATTTCTGCTCCAGCTGTGCATCATCCAGAAGTAAAGATACAACATCTTCAGGAGCCAAGAGATCTCCCTGAACATGGCCACCTGTCATGACAAGCTGCTGCACTGTGCTTTTCTGACTTGCTCTCTGCAAAATCTTCTCCTCAACTGTTTCCTTACAAATGAGTCGATAGACGGTAACCTACACATGTAAGATTGTGCAACTATTACTTATTAAAAAGTGTTTGAAAATTTAAATAAACAAATATTTTCGTAACAGTAGCAAAAAGAAGAGCTGAACGTTATTTGCGGAAATACAAGTGGGATGTTAACCAGCATAATATAAGCAAGGTTATCTCAAGAACCATTAAATAAATGTCCGACATCAAATCATTCACGTTCCGTTATACTATAGGTAAGAAGCAGAATCCTACATCCTTTGTCTGCCCTAAACGGTGAGCTCTGTCCATGGCTTGCAAATCCAGGGTTGGATTCCAATCACTTTCATAAAAGATTACAGTGTCAGCAGCTGTCAAGTTAATACCCAATCCACCAGCTCTGGTACTCAGCAAGAACACAAAAATGTCATTCCTGCAATAGAAAACAAAGTACATATTTTATTTTCATGACTTCATAAAAGGAGATGAAAAGAAGTAGTGATCACTGAAACCTGTTATGAAGAAGTCAGATGTAATGAAATACTCACCGCAGCTGAAAGTCTCTGACCATGTCTCGTCGATCCATAATTGTGGAAGACCCGTCAAGCCTCAGGTACCTATATTTTCTATAGTTCATGTAGTCCTGCAATAACAAACAAAGAATCAGCACCAACAATATGCAGATACAGACAAGCATCAAAATCCAATGCATCAGTATAAAGCAATCCATCAATAATATAAGTTCTGTTATTGTAGATTGAGATGTTGCAATTAAAATAAAATCAGTATAGAATTAGGAAGCCCATTTCTAACTCCAATGCATACAAGCAATGATAACAGCCATACCTTACAACTGCACTTTACTATGAATAATAAATATACAGCATACACATTGTGGAAGCGTGTTTTTAAGTGCTTTTGTTTTATGACATACCGAATCTAACTATCCAACCGAGAACCATTATTAACAGCTTGATCCAAATGCTTTTGCACTATATCTAAGAATCAAGTTTAAAATAGAACAGACAAGCTTAGGAAATAAGATAAAGGTGAAGAATAAACAGGATAAAAAATACCTCCAAAATATTCAGCATTTTTGTCATTTGTGCAAACAATAGAACGCGGTGGTTTTCTGCCCGGAGACGTTTCAGTAATATATCAAGCGTCTGAAGTTTGCCAGAATCCTAAGGAGAAAATAAATTAATTTTAATGTCAAAAAATAAATATCAAAACCCAAAAGGGCAACTAGAATATTACCAAAAAAAGAAGAAGAAAAGCAACTATAAAGTGCACAAGAAAGATTCTTACTGTTAGCAACTTTGCATGGTCAAAACTTTGCATGGGGGGACAAGAACCAAATATCTTATATGTAAGTTGGAGGGCAGGTAGCGCAACCGGTAATTGAGAATCAATTTCTTGAATCAAGCAATGAGGACCGTCTGGCATTCTAGGCCCATTATACTCGGATGTCCGAGCAAAACCAATCAACAATCTCTTAACCCATGGATTATGTAGTTCTTCAGTCATTCTGTAAGCAAAATTTCTATTCGAGCATTGAGCACCAATCTATCAAGGAGAAAATATCAACAGTGAATAATATATCTAATTTAGTTTAAGCCGTTCCCCATAATAGTAAAAAATGGATAAAATAAAAAGACCATACTGGAGGAGCTCTAGTTCGTGGGATAAATGTGTATGTTGAATGAAGAAGTTTAGTATTGGATAGCAGCCTATCCTGATGAGAGACAACTAAAGCCTCAAATGGATCGCTGCCTGGACCGGTTGCAATTCTTCTTCTGAGCAAATTGGTCTTGGATCTTGATGGCATTAACAACATCCTAGTAACAACTCTGACTGTTCCCATCTCAAGGTAGCTGGGACTGAAGTCATCATCCAATACCTCCATTAGGTCGTCTAAAGTTCCATCTAAAAATTGGTTGTCCAATCTTGAAATAGAAAACAAGAGCCTCTCCATGAAAGAACCCGTTCCAAGGAAGGCAACCTCAGCGGGAGACAAATCCATGAGACGGGAGAACCCAAATGTCCCACTTCTGACGCAACACTCATTAGAGATACTCTCTTGCTGGAAAATAGATTGATAAACATTTCCCGAAGAGAATACATTGAAGTATTTGTAAAACATTTCTTGGTAAACTCCACGAGCAACAGCCGAGCATAATGTTTCAGAATTTTGTAGAACCTCTTGTTGGACAAGTTTCGGCAACTGGATAAAGAAAAGGAGGGCAAAAGTGGTATTTATGGTAAAGCACTAAAACAAACAAGGCTGATATAATCAAAACTATAGATATTTTAACAGAAGTACCTTGTAGGTTATGGGATTATGACTCCCTGCATAGTGTATATCCTCCAACTCCCCAAAGGGAGGAGGCAAGAGAGAATTTGGGATCTCTCCAAAATAGAAGTATGTGCTTCCTTCATTTCTTTCAAATAACTCCGGATGGTTACACACCTACCATTACATAAATAAGATATTCAAAACAATCTGAAACTTCTAAAACAAAGATAAACAACTTCAACACGTGTAATGAACAGAGATACGCGTTCTTTGCGCAACTGGTTAACCATATAAAGCAGGGATAAGAAGAAACTAAAGGAGGTAATGTAGCTTACCTTTCTCAGCTGAATGACAATATTCATCAAATTCAGAATTTTCTTTTCATTTAGATGTCCACGATTGCTATCAAACAATTCCGCTAGAGATATCTTATTCTTAATAGCTTGATAGAAAGCTTGCTGCCGGGAACTCAACTTGCAGTGAACCATAATCTCTGTTTTCCTAGTCAGCTCAGAAATCACATCTTTCTTCACTCGCCGTAGCATAAAGGGCTTTAAAATTGCATGCTGCCAACAGAAAAGGAGAAGAAAAACCTTTAAGAAATATCAACACAACAGGGCAAAAAAAAACCTACATTCCTTTTCAAAAGGAAGAAGAATGTCAGTTTTGGCATCTAGATAAATCAAACTATAATAAATATAATAAAAAAAAAGTAGCCTTTTCAAGTCCAACTTCATCATGGTAGCAAATCCAGCAAAACAAAATACTCACCAATCTGTTAAGCTGATGCTCATTCAAAGTACCTCCATGTTCAGCATGATTCTCAATTCTGATGATATAGAAAGAGATGCAATAAATAAGATCTATTTTTGGTTAGATGGTGAAGACTGGAGTAGACTAGCATAAGGAACACATACCCCTTAGAAAACCATTCATTGAACTGTTCATGGCTATCAAATAAGGTTGGCATGATAAAATGCAGAAGGGCCCATAGTTCTGCCATGTTGTTCTGGATAGGTGTACCAGTCAGAAGCAAGCGGTTACGACAGTTGAAACTAAGAAGTGTTTTCCACCTTATACTGCAAAGAAACAATCCAATCAGAATATCAGATAAAACTGAGTATATAAAGATTAATATAGTATAAAGTAAAAATGGAAATCAGAGTTGCAACTTAGGGAAGGCAAGGGCAACCATTTTCTAGAATAAAAAATGGAAAACCACTGATGCAACTGAGATGCAGTAATGTATTGCAGTAAATGATCGTATAAGATCCTTAAACCAGTAGAGGAAATCTATGGTAGCACCAGATACAAGGATACACCATAAATGAAAAGAGAATGAATTAATGCTGTTTAAAATTACAATTTGTTATATACATGTATAATTTAGTGTTCAAGTAGAACTAAAATCTATACAACTATTAACGCAGACAATATTTCTGATTCTATTCAGAATAACATTTATACTGCTTTAAAAAGAATGAACAATTAGCATAAATATCAGTACATGAAGGTTTGTCCAACTTCCAAATAACCATCTAAACAGAAAACAAATAATTATGTGGCATTCAATGGGTGAGGATGCCAGCTGGCAACAAGACATTTTATAAACAGAACTTACTCATCAAAGAAATAATTGCTAAATTAAAAATAATTAATAAGGACTAAAGCTCATAAATTTAAGCAAATAAACAAATTCAAAGTTAAATGTAAAAACCTGCTTGAACTCTTGATTGCCTGTGCTTCATCTAATACCATGTATTGCCATTTCACACGTCGAAAATACTTCTCATCAGACACCAGCAGTTGATAACTGGTAATCAGAATATGAAATCCAGCCTCCCTGACAAAAAAGAAATAATTAACAAATTTACATGAACAATATAAGGAATAAGAGAGAGAGTTAAGTAGCCATTTGAAACAAATGCAACTCCGTAAGTATGAAGAACAGACTAGAAGTTAGATCAGTGTTGTCAAGGGAGCAAGGGATGCTCAAGCTGTTAGAACCCTTACATTGTCAAATGCACAATTCACCCCCCCCCAAAAAAAAAAAAGAAAAAACTCACCTCAGTCTATTAAGATGCAATATATATTTATATGTTTCTGTATGTCTATTCGTGTCTATATAAAATATGTTTAAACTATAATTATGGTCATAAACTCTAAAAAGAGGTTCAACTTATCCTACACGACATGCAAAATGTTCCCTCTCTTTCGTTGGTCATTATGCAAGATTTCTTGTGGTCCAATGCCTTTTGTTGAAAAATCAAACATTGAGAAACAGAAAGGTTGAAACTGTCCTCTCTTTAACTAGTAAAGGTACAGTTACCTAAGAAACTTATAATTAAAAAATTAATGAGGTTCAATCAGGCAGATTTTCACCTAATACTTCAAAAAAGAGCAGCTAGGAGCATAGGCATGCACCCAATCAAAATCTGGCTCACCTGGAAGGTCCAAGGCACTTCTGTTGTCTACAATTAAGGTGCAATGCTTAGCAACACTGGGTTCATTCAAAGGAACTAACTAGGGTGCAGAAACTCTCAAATTACTTCCAGTCTAAATATGCCACTAATTGCATCTTTCATTCTATTGTTCTTCTTTCCCTAATAACATGCTTATGTAACCGTATGATATGTAAACCAGAGGAAGATGCAAGAAAATTGAACAGTACATGCTCCCCTGCCAAATAGCATATAAACCCTAATGACAAGCGAGGTGCTTGAGTGGTAAAAGCCACATCACTCTAGAGTTTGGATGATATTAGAGCAAACCGAAAGATGTAATCTTTCTTGATATATATAACTTTCAAGAAGATTCTACAACTTAGAAGGACTGGGGACATCAACTTCAGATCATAACAAATCATTATTAGCTGCTATGGCACCAACCTACAATGTTTCTCATATTATTCAAGTAAAATGAGTATCGCAAACAAAAGTAGACTACCTTCGATAAAGGCGCTTTGGATTGATGTTCTTTCTAAGAACCATCCGCTCCTGAAGTCCACCCCAATATGGAAGAGTTTTAAGGGCAGGACAGAAGCGACTAATCTCATCAGCCCAGTTATTCAATACTGAAGCAGGTGCAACGACAAGAAAAGGCCCCCATATATTTTTCTCCTGTGTAAAGCAACCAATCCTAGTTAGGATAAGGTAAATTTAAGCACATAAAACACCAACCTTAGTGGTTACCTCAGCCAAATGGGCCAAGAATGCCATTGCCTGAATAGTTTTCCCCAATCCCATTTCATCAGCAAGAATACCATTTAAACCCTGAAAGAGAATATATGACCACACAATCATATAAAAGAGAAGTTAAAACTGTTACATTTGATAATTATTAAAAGACTATTCAGTCAGAGGTTGCATGAAAACCTGCTCATAACAATTAACAAGCCACTGAAGGCCCTTTAACTGATATTCCTTGAGGGAACCCTTAAACATCTCCGGTGTTTGAACTGTTGAGGTTACAGGCATAGTGGATCTGCACATATTGGAAGTCCCAAATAAGTGAAACAAGGGAAGAAGGAGCAAGTTTAAGAGGGTAAAAAAAAAAAGATCATCTCCAACTGCAGTTTTATCCAAAAATTGTACACAAAATAAAACTTACGGGTTATGCAGATCTATATTGCTGGACCCGGCAACAGAATTATCTTCTAAAGGCACCTCAGTTTCAGCAGCTTGACGCAACTTGATACATTCGGTATCAAATGCACTAGTCAGCTTCTTTTGTTTAGAGACTGCGTCTTGAGCAGCTCTTAGAGCCTCCTTCTTCAATTCAGCCTCTTCTGGATCTTCTTCTGCACCAGGCCCACCATCATCTTCTTTTTCATCATCATTTGATTCTTCATCCTTTGCAGGCAAAGCTTCAGAGGGCTGAGAATTTGCCTTGTTCTGCATAAAGTGGCTATAAAGTTCTGTTTGTTGTATAAGAAAATTGAGCCTTTGCTGCTGCCTCTTTGCTTCTCGAAGCTCCTGTTCACGCCTTAAAGCTTCTGCAGCTTCTCTTTCCTCCCTTTTCCTCACTTCTGCCTATTAAGGATTGGAAATTACATAGCAGCAGGTTCAATAAAATTTTTTGATCCTATGCAGAGAGAGGTCTCAGACTGACAGTTTTAGTTACCAAGTTAAACCATGAGTTATAATATGTGTATACAATTACTCATTGTAATTCTAAAGTGACGTTCAAATGTTTCTCTAACACAGTTATTAATAAATTTATCTAATTTGTGACCAGAAGTTCTAATTGCATCAAATGACTAGCAATAAAACATTTTTTAAGTATAAATATTAATAAAATTTATCCACTTGTACATTTAATGACTTCCATTAAAATTATTTTTCTTAATTCTCATAAATTGAATAATTTATAGATTAATATTATAAATTTTCAATTATTTATTTCAAACTTTAAGCTTTAGAAATTTTTTATTTTATGTGAAACAAGTATTTACATGCAAGGCACACAAATACACAATCATAAATACTAGTAGCAAAAAGTACCCAACCCAACTACCCTCGTTATTATCTGGTCTATCAAAATGAACCATCCAATAAGCCCTTTCATATTTCCACCACTGATAATTGGCCAATTCTTGGTCATCCTTTCAAAAATAAATTACAAATATGCAATTAACAAAATGACTTCCATTCTTAAAATTGAAGGACATTCACAGAGCATAGTGCTTTAGAAAGGGAGAAGAAAAATACCATCTCCTTGTCAACTCGCTTCCAAAACAACAGCATATCTCTAGCCAATTTCCTTGTGCGAAGTGCAGCACCCCGCATAAATTTGAGTGATCTACTCACCTTCAATTTCACCTGGATAGGAAATTAGATTGTCACTAAAGCTTCAAGAGATAACATCACAGGAGCCCTACTATCCTACAGTGCTCTTGAGGTCACATAAAACAACATACATACCTCTCGCTGACAGTTTTCAGCAAATCTCTTAGAATCAATGAGTTGCTTTCGGTGAAAATTAGTGAAATTCCTGTGATGCTTTGGAATGTCTCTTCTAACAATGGTGACCCAAACTTTTCCGATTTTCTCCATTTCCTCTCTCTCAATTACAGAAGGATCTTTCTTAACTTTAGGTTTCTTTGGCAAGCTTCGTTCAATTATCTGCAGCCAGAAACAATCATAGAGGAAGTTAAAGAAAAGTATTATCACAATAAATAAAAAGGAGACTATCATAACTTGAATTGAGCTAACCTCGTACGTGTCTCCTTTCTCCAAAACCTTAACATAGTAAACCTGTAATACACCACCCTCTGACAAAATGGACCGTTGTAAATTTCCAGCAGCCCCCTCAGGAATGGAGGAATTCAATGCACTTTCAGATACCTTGAGACTGAACTTCTGAGATGAGTTTGAAGCTGCCAAAGCCTTCAATCTGGCCTGAAGTGATTCATACTGAGGATGAGGCTCTCCCATCCCTGCTCGACTTCGAGATCCAAATCGTTTATCACTAGCCATCATCGTTGCTAAGGACCCCAAATCTAAAGTACCCTTTAGGTAAAACTCCTCCACCCTGATATCTGAGAAGCTTGGCAAGTTCAATGACAATGCCAGCTTATCATAGGTCGGAGGGATCTTAAAAGTGATACCCTCCCCAATATCCAAATAAGCAGGTTCATACATAATTCTGCAGATTATATGTGAAAAAGAATTATTGATTATGCCAATAAGTTCTATGAATACGAAAATCCAAGATATAATTTAAAATTCATGCATTCTAGTACAACATTGCGTATCAACCAAGGGAAACAGTAGATCAAACAATGTCATACTTGGGCACAAGATCTGCTTCATGATAGTTTGCAAACCTCTGAGAACTAACATCATTCATCCATTCAGATGTGGTCTCCATATCATAAAACCCTGCTCGCTGCTCATTCAACAATTTCCTATTTTTGGAACTACCCAAATTGCTCTTTGGAGCTGGAATACCCATTCGTGAAGGAGCAGGACTCGCAGAGGTATCCTTGAACCTCCTTTTGTACTTTTGTACGTGTTCTCCAAGCATTGACCGATACCGCTCCTCTGTGATATGGGTGCCTTGATAATCGTCGTCGTCCTCCTCGTCACTATTTAATGCCCCCCTCCACTTTCGCTTCGCCAAACTCAATTCCCTCTCAGACATAGTTCCATTACCATGGTGCGACATTGCTCCACCTATTGAATTCCCATTAAAGAACAATGCACATTCACTAGGTCAATGTTTTTTTTTAAATCGAACTGTTTTAACCACCAAAATTCTCTAGACGTATAAAAAACCAATGAAAAAAAGGTGCATTTACAAGGATAGAATCCAAAGGAGCCCTTAATTCCGAGTTGTAAAAAAAAAAAAACTACCTTGGCTACCTCTGCTCTCGTCCTGACTACTATTCCCATAATAATCAAAATCATCATCAGGTTGTGGAACTTTGAAGTTCATCAAAGGCTACAACAGAAACCAAAATAAAATAAAATAAAAACAAAAAGGAATAAATTTACTTGAGTGCACAATTAACAAAAATCCGAGAACCCGAAATCACCAAAACATATTGATACAAAATCACAAAAAAAACGCATAAAAACCAAAGAAGATCGATTGAGAAAATAAATCGAAAGGCAAGTAATAGACCTCAAGATTGAAGAGACCGGAGTAGGAAAACGAATCCTTCGACTGGCGCCTGGGTTCCATGAAGAAGAAAAAGTGAAGAGAGTCCCCAATAGCAAAACCCTAACTCCACGACAAGCATGGAGGAAGAATTTTGTAAAGAAAAAGCAAGAAACCCCTAACCCTAGCAAAGGAAAAAATATATATCCAACGAGGAAAAAGAGAAGGAAGAAGGTGCCTAGGATAAGGTGGGTCGACAATGAAAGAGAAGGGAGAACGAAATACAAGATACAGACGGTGTACAGGTGACATCTCTTAATGTGCGCCCTGCTTGTTAAAATACACAGGAAAAGTGTTAATAGCACAGTACCTTAGAGCAAATTTTACCTTCTTTCTAAACTTTAAAATGTTTTAATTCCATCCTTAAAAATAAAGGCTTAATATCTGTTTTAGCCCTTGTACTATAGTAAAATTCTCACTTTGCCTCTCTACTTTCGTTCCATCCATTACATTAGTCCCTTGACCATTTTCATTAAATAAAAACTCGTGTGGGCATTTAGACCAATGGCAAAAGTGAATTTTTTATTATAGTACAGACCAAAGTGAGAATTTCACTCCAGTATAGGGGCCAAAACATTTATTAAGCCCATTGTCAAGGGGCAATTATGTGAACACATGGGATTTTTTATATAGAAAATGAACAATGTGCGAATGTGAAGGACAGAATGAAAGTGAGGGGGCAAAGTAACCGAAAAATAGTAATAGGGCCAAAGTGAGAATTGTACTATTGTACGAATGTCAAAATAGGTATTAAACCAAAAATAAATATTATCAGTTTCTTATTTCTTGTGATGGACAGGTTTGATTGTATGCATCAATTAAAATATATTATATTTATTTCTTAAAATTTTGTTATAGAATTTGTGAGGTTTCAAAAATACTATGATTGGGAAAGTGAAAATAAAATAGTATAATTGTTTAATTTTTAGAATCTTTGATGTTTTGTATTAGAATCAATATAAGTTAAGAATTGTTGATACAAGTTACAACAAGGGAAAAGAGTAAAGAGGAGATAAGGAGAATCAGGTGGTGGTTTTATGAAGGTCAATTCATATAGAGAGGTGGAAAGTCGAAACGGAACAATAGCACAAGCTAATTGTTGAGAGAAGACATTTGTGCAAAGTAACTTCGAAAGTTTTTGTAAGGTCAATCCCTTCTTTATCGTTGGGAAGATATTTATAGGAGAGGTCATCTTTTCCACTAGAGTGACATGTTAGGTTGTTATGAAATAGGCTGCTATCGTGCAATATGTAAAGAACGTGCACTATAGAGCCCATTCTATTATGCATTTGAACGGGAGGAGGCTATTATGCCTAAATGGGTCCCTATTGCTTTGAGGGTGTGTTTATACTTGAGGAGTGTTCACACTTAAAAGTCAAGTGTTTATCTCGTCTTAAAGGAATGGAAGGGCTCGTCAAGAATGCCTATTAAGCGGGTGGTCCCGAGCACGGAAAGCTGACACTTCTTTGGTCAAGACGAATAGTTAAATAGGGCATATTCTCATGTGAAGTTTGTCGAAACCATTTTTTTGAAAAACAAAAATTTTAGGTTGTCGGCTTTAAAAAATGAAAATTGAGAGTCGCCACCAATCTTTTATTAAGGTGTGATTGGATCACCTAAAAAACGGCTTTGGTCTACGAGTTTTAGAAAAACGGATCCGGGAGTCAGTTACGTACGAGGAAGGATTAGCACCCTCGTAACGCCAAAAATTGGTACCTAGTTAATTAATTAGTGTCTTAATGTCGAAAATTTGAAAAATATAATTCTTAGCAAAAACTTAAAAACGTTACTTATTAAGACCCTTATCATTTCGGAGAAAGAAAATGTCACACCCAATGCGTTAGGGCACAACATTCTAATTTCCTCAACAATGAATTAGCCTAAAACTCGTGTAATAAAAATTTTAAAAAATATTCATTTGTTTAAGATTTAAGAAATCGCGGCCCAATATGTTAGGGCACAATTCCTCAAAATCCCAAACTTGAAATATATCCTTTATTATTATTTTTTCAAAAAATATTTATCTCGAGAAATCAATACGTCACATCCAATACGTTAGGATACAACATATTTAACTCTCCAACAACAAGCTTTTTATTTTATATATTTTTTATTAATGAGCAACCCTCGATCGTTGAATTTAACGAAGAAAATCGGAACTCAATACGTTAGGGCTCAATTTCCTTGAAAATCCTAAATACGAGTGTTATCTCAATTTTGAAAATTTTAAAATCGGAAAAAAATGATGTGATGCTACATTAAATATAAAATGTAATAATAAATACAACAATGACATAGAAATAAACGAAATTAATATACATAAACAACGACATGTAAAATATCAAATAAATATAAATGAAAACATAAATCAATAAGCAAATGAAGGAAATAAACAAAAAAATATAAAGAGAAAAAGGTACAAAATATATATACATTTGAAATTATGAAGCATAAAAGATATAAAGATAATTTACTCATAAAATTTTGGGTTATAAAACTTATATATATATAAAATACATAATGCATTTATGAAAACTAGGAAAATATAAATATATACATATAAAATATATTCATGCATTTACAAAAAAATGAAATATATAAGTATAATATAAAAACGTAGAAAATACTTATAATAAGCTTTGAATGGAGTATAAATATATGTGCATATATCACAAAAATGTATAAACATATAAAAATCATAGAATATGGGCAAACGTATAAATATTATGAAATATAAATGTGTGTATATATATAAAAACTATGAAAATAAAATAATAATAAAATATGTATATAATATGTATATATATTAAAACGTTTAAAATATATATGTATATATATTAACATGCATATGCGCACATATATGTAGGTATAATAATATATAATATAATAATAACAAAATTAATAAAATAGACTAAAAACCTAAAATGAAAGATTAATGATTAAATAGAAAATCAACAGAATTTAAAAAAAAACGAAGGGCCCAATTAAAAGGCACGAATAACTCATAAGACTCGAATGGGAAAATATCTCCATCCTTTGAAACGCATCACTTTATTAGAGCTAAATAAAATAAATAAATAAAATTCATAGTGGTATCACATTCTCCCTTTTTTAAAATCGTAAATAAGTAAAAAATAATCGAAAAAGAAAAAAAAAAGAAAACAGTAAGCCACCTTTAAAAAACTGCCAATCGTTCTCCCTTTTTTATTCATTCTTTTTTTTCTTTTTACAATGAAGGGAGAGGCCTCTATTTATAGCTGAGCCTCCCCAAATCTAACGGTAAAAATCAATTATATCAACGGCGAAGATTAAAGGGTATCTACAAATTAAATCTCTAATATTACAAAATCATATCTAAGATTACATATATCATATCTAAGATTGCATATATCATATCTAATATTGCATATCATATCTAAGATTGCATATCCTCGAAGATTATGTTTCCATATGTGAGTCCGGACTAAAATTGGGTATTACAGCTGCCCCTCTTTGCTCGTTGTCGTGTAACAGGAACGGAGCAAAGACTTTAGAAATGACCAATTTTTGCCTGGTCACGCTGGATCTTGGTGCTCTTCTTCTTCAAGCAGCCACATCCATCCTACTGCATCTTCAGAGGTATAGGAATTAGTGTCTCGATCTACTCCACCACAACGTCGGAGAGATAAGATTGGTAGCTTCGGCTTGATCTACTGCAACTTAAAGATGAATTTGATGCGATCTGCTCTACTGTAATTTCAGAGAGATAAGATCCATCATTCTAATCCACTCTGCTATAACTTTAGGGAGATAGGATTTATTTATTTAGTCTGCTCCACTGCAACTTCAGGGAGATAAGACTAGATGCGTTTTGCTCTCTGCAACTTCAGAGAGATAAGATCTAAGGTTTTAATCCGCTTCACTGCAACTTCAGGGAGATAGAATTATCGACTTTAATCTGCTCCACTACAACTTCAGGGAGATAAAATTTACCATCTTCAATGTTAGGGAAACAAGATTTGTCATCGTAGTTTTAATATGTTCCATTACACCGCCAGGAAAGTAAGATTCGCCGTTGCGGCTTCAATCTGCTCCACTGTAATGCCAAATAGATAAGATTCGCTGCCCACAACTTCAATTCATTCCACTTCAGCTAATCCAAGCCTTAACGCCAGGGAGATAAGATTCGCCATCATGGCTTCAATACTTTCCATTGCAACATCCAGGCAATAGGATTGATGTCTTCGATCTGCTTCACTGTCGGTGCAGGAAGGCAAAATCTGCTATTTTCCACCTACTCCACTGCTGTTCAGGGAGATAGGGTTCACGATCTTCAACCTATTCCACTGCTGACCAGGGAGATAGGACTTACAATCTTCAATCTATTCCACTGCTGCCCAGAGAGATAGAATTCTCAATCTTCAACCTATTCCACTGCTGACCAGGGAGATAAGATTCACAATCTTTAACCTATTCCATACTTGTCTCGGGAGATAAGATTCTTTAATCTATTCCATTGTTGCCCAGGAAGATAAAATTCTCAATCTTCAACCTATTCCACTGTTGACCAAGGAGATAGGATTCACAATCTTTAACATATTCCACTGCTGTCTAGGGAGATAGGATTCACAGTCTTTAACCTATTCCACTACTGACCAGGGAGATAGGGCTGGGGTCATCAATCTGCTTCGTTGTTGGTGCAGGAAGGTAAGATCAGCTATTTTTAACCTGCTCCGCTGCAACCCAGGGAGTAAGGCTGGTGTCTTCAATCTGCTTTGCTGTCGGTGCAAGAAGGCAAGATCTGCTATTTTCAGTCTTCTCCGCTGCAACCCGGGAAGGCAAGACTGGTGTCTTCAATCTGCTTTGCTGTCGGTGCAAGAAGGCAAGATCTGCTATTTGCAGTCTTCTCCGCTGCAACCCGGGGAGGCAAGGCTGGTGTCTTCGATCTGCTTTACTGTCGGTGCAGGAAGGCAAGATCTGCTATTTTTAGCCAGCTCCACTGCAACCCAAGGAGGCAATGCTGGTGACTTTGACCTGCTTCGTTGTCGGTGCAGGAAGGCAAGATCTGTTATTTTTAGCCTGCTCCGCTGTAACCCAGGGAGGCAAGGCTAGTGACTTCGATCTGCTTCGCTGCCAGTACAGGAAGTCAATATCTGTTATTTTCACTGATCTGCTCTTTGGAGAACATGACCTGTATAATTAACCTAATTATGCCTAATGATTAGGGTGGCATGAATCAAATGCTCCTAACTAGACATGTGTGAATGATGTTTGCACGAATGCGTAATTTATTTATTTTTATTTTTTATTTTTTATTTTTTATTTTTTATTTTTTTAAGAATGATTCCACTTAGGTTGTCATTGTTCGAAGATTATTAAAGCTTCAACACTGATGTGCTACAATGCCTTCTTGCTTGGCAGGCTTTTCTGAAGAAATTTTTAGTCAGGTTGCTCCTCCACTGTAAACCTCGAAGTTCAATCCATTGGGGCGTAAAATTTATACCATCATTCTCCCACTGTAACCCAAAGGTAGAAATATATGGCTTTTTCTCGATCCTTTCCTATCACAATTCAAGGATATAGGATCTAAATCTCTCTGGGCCCTTACACCATTCCCAAGGTATCGTACCAAAGGCTCATGCATAGATGAATGCTTTTTTCTATGAGGAAAGCTCTTCCTATTGTTTGGTGATCATTGCTTGCTTGTTTATTTAAGCTTTGTCATCATCATGTCATTTGTTCAATCAATGTTTTTAACAACAAAATCCAAAGAGAATGTTCTAATTTAGCCTCTTCCTTTTCAGATTTCCAACCTTTAAACAAGGTGCGTTCTAAAAAATAGTCCTGTTTCAAGTTCCTGTATTATTTAGAAACTTCTAAAGTAATATGCCAAACTTCCCTTGTGAAAGTTTTATTAGTTCATTAATCATTATTCCAATACAACATGCTTGCAAAAAAAGGTATAACAATGGATGGGAATACAATTGGTTCTGAGCACAGCTTGAAAGGAATAGATCATAAAATATAGTAAATAAGGATAGCAAAGAAATTGATTGGGAATGTGTATCTTAGAAAAGAATGAAGTATTCTAAGAATAACAAATTTAATATAAAAATTGAATGCCCCAGATATCGCAGCTTGAGCTTCTTTATACAAACTTTCTGGCGACCATTCTGAGTTTGACATGTGTTTAGGAGATCCACAGTACTCTGCCAATGCCCCAAGATGTTGCATACCCTTTCCTGATAATTCAGGTATAACAAGATCACCACATGCCCCAATCTAGTTAGAATTCGAGTTGCTCTAATCACCTTGTGCCCCATTCTGATCAATATTTGAGCTGCCCTTTTCGGGTTTTCAACTCAAATCTCCTTTTGTCTCAAGGTGCCTTTTGCGGGTTTTCACTTTGGCCTCTCCATTTTCCTTTTCCTTTTTTCTTTTTATCACTTTCATTTTTTATTTGGATTTTGACCCTTTTTTTATTCTGAACTCATAGGATTAGGCATGTCATTGTTATCCATTCTGATCGACGCTTTTCCAGATAATGCCTTCAACATAAGATCCTTCCCAAATTGGGATAAAGTTCTTCTTGTATGGGAATGATCTTCTTCAATACCAGGTTCCTTTCAATGAGTTCTCTAGGGCGGATCTACCCATTTAGTAAAGTAATTGACGACCACAAAGATGAATCGATGATCATCAGACTCTTTTGGCGAGATTGACCAAATGACCTTCATGCCCCACATAAGGGGAAGTCATGTATCCCAATGATTCTTTGTAGGGTAAGATCTGTCTCTCAACTTGTTCTATCATCCTTAACAAGTCCAGAAATAGGCTACAATCTATGTCATATTCAAAGTCCTGAGATCCCTCTAAACACATATCTCGCTCAAAAGAAGGTTTGAAATCTATAGTAATGTCACTCATGTCATTTATCCGGGGACCTATAGTAAATACCAAAAACTTTACAAAGGAATATATGAATTTATGAATAATTATTTATACAATATGATCATTAATGAATGAAAGAATGATTGTGGAAGAAAATCTAAAAGAATGAAAGAATAATTATTCAAAAAAGAATGAAAAATATTGGCTCAAAAATAAATGCAAAGATATATTTTATTAGAATAATGACGTTCAGACAAAAGCCTTTTTCACAAAGGAATTTCTATCATTTTCATGCTAAAAATAACAAAAATGTTCTAAACATTACTCTAAATAAGCTCTAAAAACTATAGGAATTTCTTTCGCAGTCCAATTGCTTAGAACACTCCAAATTTATAAGGGCAGATATCTAACAAGGTCTCTTTTCATTTGTGTCCTCATATATGTCATTGATATGAACACTTCCCATTATTATGTGCATATTTTTCTCCTCTTTAATTTTCTCACAAAGCTTTATCTCATTGATGTGAACTCTCTTAGGTCTCGTGTCCCTTCTCGTGATGAAACTCACAATGGCTCCTTGTCTTTCCATGGTTTCCTCCTAAATCAGAAATAACTAATCTCATTCCTGCCCTTACGTATACCCCTTATCAATATGATTGGGTAGTGGATTTTCTGCGCTAGACGAGTCATCAAATCTGACAACACCCATGTTAATGAGTCTTTCAACCAGTTTCTTGAAGGCGGTGCAATTCTCTATTGAGTGCCCCGTAATTCTTACGTGGTATTCACATACGCATTAAATAGGCTTTTATATAGCTCACTATATGACATCGGTATAAGTGTGAACTGAGGCTTTTCTGTATTTGCCTTCGTGTAAGATTCTCGCTTTAAAGGATTCTGATGGCTGGTGGTTTCTGTCTTTAGCCGGTCCACAGCGATTGGTTTTGAGTGGCACTTGTTATATCGGCTTGCATTATCCCCCTTATTTCCCTTTCTCTTTGGGGCCATTATAGTATCTGAGTATTCTACTCTCGCCTGTTTTATTTCTGCTGAATTATCAAGAGCAATAGGATTGACTAAATTATTCCTCAGATTGGATCTTAAGCCTGTCGGGCGATTAATTGATGTTAAGGTATTGGTCTGATATTGCTGGGATTTGATAGTAATGGGTGCCCTTTGTGGGTGCATATCTGGCTGGACACTTATCGGGATAAAATTTGAGGGATAACTAGGGTCTTCATTATCCTCCCCAAAGTGGACCACTGGCTTTTCTCTCTTTCTAACCCTCTAGCCAATAACTGGGTTAACTGGTTTATCACATTACTTTGGAATTCTAGCATCTGATCCTTCATATTTTGTTAAAACTTGGTCAATTGCTCTAGCATCTGTACTTGCATCTGCTCTATTCTCTTCAATCTTTAATCCATGCCTCCTGACTTTACTTGGGTACTGTAACAGTGTTTCGTTGGTTAGTTAGTTTCCAGATTAACTTGAATGATTTTAATCGATTAGGCTCTTTTAGTGGACTTTAATGTTTATAATGTCATGCAATGCAAATGCATACAATGAATGCATAAAGAGATGTTGATTCTGATTCAATTTAATTTAAAAAACTTTACTACAAAACAAATCTCTTTACATAAAATAGATATTTATACGACCTTGCCCTCATAGGCGGAGATATTCGATCCTCTTCTTTATTCGAGCGTTAAGATAAATCTCACGAACTCTTTAAAAACCATCTCTTCTATCTCCTTTTTGCTCAATCCAGGCCGTAACTTGTTGCTCACTCATCATCGTAATGCTTGTTGGCTTCTCTTTAAGAAGGTTCAGTAGCTCTCGAATAATCTTTGCCATATTGAATCCTTGGGCAACGGAGCCATAGTCGTGTAGTCCTCCATTAAATTATCATCCTTCTCTTATCATGTGTTCTTGGACCATATTCGGACAACCATATTGTTATCCACTTTATTAAAAAACCCATTTTCTTATGACAAGCTCTCTATTTAGCAATTGAACGTTAATCAACACCTCTTTTTAAGATGCAAATGGAATGCAATCATAATAAAAACAACATAAAAAACAAGTTAGTACAAAGTAAAAAAAATGAATAAAGTACGTACTCGGGAAACCACTAAGGTTTAGTGTAATTAATCCTAATGTAGGCAACTAGGGTTCACTATATGTAGTTTGGCTCTAAGGTAAGGGTACCTCAACTAGCAAATTCCTCGATTCTTACCAATTATAAGCTCATACGGACCAAGTTCAGTTCAGGGGAATACATTTCCCTATGGCTGCACGGAGATGAAAATCCCACGAAGACATAGGTACGGATGTATCCCGAAAGTAATCCGCTATCCTGCACGGAGGTAAAGACCTCATAAAGGAAATAACTTCTCACTCCCACTTAAAAGGATATAATCGAGTGGTCATGTAATGTAATATGAAAAAACATCAAAATTCAAACCAATAAAGTAATTACAAACTGAAGTAATTATAATCGTAACAAAAATAGACAAAATACGACAAAATAATCGTAAATTTAAACTAAGTTTTCGGGTGACCTCTAGGCATTTGATGTGATTCTACCTAGGGTAGGCTTCTAAGGCTCATTATATGCGGTTCGATTCTAAAGTAAGGGTACCTGAAACAG
Organism: Gossypium hirsutum; assembly: GCF_007990345.1. NCBI lineage: Eukaryota > Viridiplantae > Streptophyta > Magnoliopsida > Malvales > Malvaceae > Gossypium > Gossypium hirsutum. Next base: position 41,433,568 of record NC_053445.1, on the reverse strand, counting down.
CAGATTCCTCGATCTTCACCCATTATAGGCTCATATAGATCAAGTTCAGTTCAGGGGAACACATTTTCCCTATGACTGTACGGAGATGATAATCTCACGAAGACATAGGTACCGATGTATTCCGAAAGCGATCCACTATCCTGTACGGAGGTGAAAACCTCACGAAGCAATAGTTTCTCACTCCCACTTAGAAGGGTAAAATCATTCAACTTATGTAATGAATAATGCAAAGATCAATTAAGCAAGAAAATTAATAAATGCACAATGATCTCATGATTTTTTTAAAAAATTTATTTTCTCGACAATAAGATAGAAATTAATCAACTTTGTGGCTCGACTCTCGTATGTGTCCCCAGTGAAGTCGCCAAACTGTCGAAACCATTTTTTTGAAAAACAAAAACTTTAAGTTGTCGACTTTAAAAAATAAAGCCACTAATATTTTATTAAGGTGTGATTGAATCACCTAAAAAACGGCTTTGGTCTACGAGTTTTAGAAAAACGGATCAAGGAGTCAGTTACGTACGAGGAAGGATTAACACCCTCGTAACGCCTAAAATTGATACCTAGTTAATTAATTAGTGTCTTAATGTCGAAAATCTGAAAAATATAATCCTTAGCAAAAACTTAAAAATGTTACTTATTAATACCCTTATCATTTCGGAGAAAGAAAATGTCACACATAATGCGTTAGGGCACAACATTCTAATTTCCTCAAAAATGAATTAGTCTAAAACTCGTGTAATAAAAATTTTAAAAAATATTCATTTGTTTAAGATTTATGAAATCGCGGCCCAATACGTTAGGGCACAATTCCTCAAAATCCCAAACTTAGAAATATTTCCTTTATTATTATTTTTTCAAAAAATATTTATCTCGAGAAATCAATACGTCACATCCAATACGTTAGGATACAACATATTTAAGTCTCCAACAACAAGCTTTTTATTTTATATATTTTTTATTAATGAGCAACCCTCGATCGTTGGATTTAACGAAGAAAATCGGAACCCAATACGTTAGGGCTCAATTTTCTTGAAAATCTTAAATACGAGTGTTATCTCAATTTTGAAAAATTTAAAATCGAAAAAAAATGATGTGATCCTACATTAAATATAAAATGTAATAATAAATACAACAATGACATAAAAAGAAATGAAATTAATGTACATAAACGACATGTAAAATATCAAATGAATATAAATGAAAACATAAATCAATAAGCAAATGAAGGAAATAAACAAAAAAATATAAAGAGAAAAAGGTACAAAATATATATTTGAAATTATGAAGCATAAAATACATAAAGACATAAATTTTGGGTTATAAAACTTAAATATATATAAAATACATAATGCATTTATGAAAACTAGGAAAATATAAATATATACATATAAAATATATGTGCATATATTACAAAAATGTATAAACATATAAAAATCATAGAATATGGGCAAACGTATAAATATTATAAAATATAAATGTGTATATATATATGTATAAAAAACTATGAAAATAAAATAATAATAACGTACGTATATAATATGTATATATATTAAAACGTTTAAAATATATATGTATATATATTAACATGCATATGCGCACATATATGTAGGTATAATAATAATATATAATATAATAATAAAAATAAAAATAACAAAATTAATAAAATAGACTAAAAACCTAAAATGAAAGATTAAGAATTAAATTGAAAATCAACAGAATTTAAAAAAAAAGAAGGGCCCAATTAAAAGGCGCGAATAACTCATAGGGCTCGAATGGAAAAATATCTCAATCCTTTGAAACGCGTCACTTTATTAGGGCTAAATAAAATAAATAAATAAAATTCACCGTGGTATCACCTTCTTCCTTTTTTAAAATCGTAAATAAGTAAAAAATAATTGAAAAAAAAACAGTAAGCCACCTTTAAAAAACTGCAAATCGTTCTCCCTTTTTTATTCCTTCTTTTTTTTTTCTTTTTACAATGAAGGGAGAGACTTCTATTTATAGCTGAGCCTCCCCAAATCCAACGGTAAAAATCAATTACATCAATGACGAAGATTAAAAGATATCTACAAATTAAATTTTTAAGATTACAAAATCATATCTTCTAAGATTATATATCATATCTAAGATTGCATATCATATCTAAGATTGCATATATCCTCGAAGATTATGTTTTCATATGTGAGGCCGAGCTAAAATTGAGTATTACAAAGTCAAAGAGGAGATCAACATCGGTTGTTTTGCTAATACATGTACAAGTTAGGAAGAGGAATTGTAACAACTCTTTTTCAGTGAAATCGGAACAGTGATTTCGTGACCACAAATCTAAGTTCAGAAGAAAAAATTATTTTTATTATTATTTTATGGTCTACAGTATGATAGAAATTTTGTATAAAAATTTCATTTTACCGTTTACATACCTAATTTAATGAGAAGGACTAAATTGCATAAAGTGGAAAAGTTTAGTTCAATAGCTATTAGTATTAAATAGCTATAGAATTTGAAATTAGAGGTCCTTATATGGTAATTAGACCATTAAAATTCTTAGTGGATAAGAATGATTATTCATCATTAAAAATTGAATAAATTATTAAGATTAATTTTGGAAATTAAAGATTTAAAGTAATATTAAATAAAAGAAAAAAAATCTATTTTCATCATCTTTCATAAAAAAGATATGAAAACCCTAGCCATGGAAGTTGAGTTCAAGCAAGCTTATTTTGCTTAATTAGGTAAGTACTTTTGTCCCGTTTTTAATGATTTTTATGTTTTCGATATTGTAATAACTTAATCTAACTATCTCGGGGATTAATTTGTAAAATTGTTAAAGTATTAGGATTTTTTCATGGATGAGTATAGTTGAAATTTAAAGTTTTTTTATATAAAATTAAAGGTTGTTGTTAGATAAACAACTGTTGTAAAGAGAATTTTGATGAAATTATCAATGAGGGACTAAACTAAAAAGATAAAAATTTTATTGAAAAATTTTGAATTTTGTGAAATACATGGGCTGCTATTGATATGTATGAATTTCATTTTTCGAGCCTAGGGACTAAATTATAATTAATTAAAAGTATAAGAGCAATATGAACTATTACGGTATATACATGAAATTCATCCATGTGTGTGGGTTTTATATGTGATTTACATGGCTAACAAGTTGAGGATATATGTTTAGGATTTTGGCCAAATTGGTTTGGATATGCTTGTATGCTTACCTTAAATGTGAATAAATGGTAAGTTAAATTCGAAATTATACGAACTTACTAAGTATTAAATGTTTATTCTGTGTTATTTTCCATGTTTTATAGTAATTCAGAAGCTCGTCTGGATTGGAAGCTGGTCGGAGTTGATTCACACTATCTATCGGCCTTTTCGGTATAATTAGTAAATTAATTTTGATTATAATGGTATGTATAGGTTAATTAGGCCATTGATGTTATAAAATTGTTTTGGTTGGAACTAGCCATTTGAATGACTTATGTTGGATATATATTTTGATATGTATATAAGTGGCGCCTAACCATGTTTGATGTGTGTTTGTAATGGTTGAATGATGGATAACTAATAGGTATATTGAAGGTTGGTTTGAATTAGTACATTCGATAAAGTATGCATATATGTGTATTTGGTTAATTTGGTAAGTTTGGATACTTGGATATATGTGGTAATATGTCATGTTTAATAAATTATTTTTGGCTTGTTTTGAATACCTTGTTGCGGCTTGTTGATAAGCAAAAATGTTGAGTTAAGTTGATGTCAAATTGGGTGACAAATGTGACTTGAAAAATGATCTATTTTTGTCCACACGGGTAGAGACACGGGCATGTGTTTCAATCGTGTGACACACGGCCGTGTGTCCCTTGTATCTTTAATTTGCACAAAACTGAATGCTTACACAGCCTAGCACATGGGTATGTGGCTTGGCCGTGTGACCCAAGTCAGAAAGCTCACAAGTTTAGACACGGGCTGGGACACAATCGTGTGTCCCAATTTCGAATGTCTACACAGCCTGAAACACAAGCATGTATTTTGACCATGTGAGACTCACGGCCTCAGTCTGGCCACACGGGCATGTGTCCCCTGCACCTTTGAAATTGTTGATGTTTTTTGAAAAATTCTGTAAGTAACCAATTTAATTCTAACTTATTTCCAATATGTATTTTGAGCCTCGAAGGCTTGTGTAAGGGACAATATAATTGATTTTGATTGGTTTCTGATATAAATGCTAGATGATATAAAATGTCTATTAATTAATTTGTAAAATTTTAGTAACACTTCGTAACCTTGTTCCGGTGATGAATATGGGTTAGGGGTGTTACAGGTATAACAAGAATAAAAAATTAAAATATAAAATAAACTTGAATTATTTACTATTTGTGACAATGTTAGTCTAAAAGGTATAATGATTTTTTTAGCCCTTCAACTTTACATAAAATGTTATTTTAGCACTTCATTTAATTTTTTGCCTATTTTAGCCATTAAACTTGTGTTGTTTGTTAAATAATCTTAAAATTAATGAAAAAATTAACGTTTGTTAACTTTGTTGATGTAGCATACCCGTAGATGTCATGTCAACAATTAATTAATTTTTAAAATTTAAAAATTTTAAAAAATACATAAAAATTATTAAAAGTATAAAAATTATAAAAGTACTTTTTTTAAATTAAAAAATTAATTGCTGAAGTCATACACGTCAACATATATTTTTTAATTCATTAAACAATATATTTTTATAAATATATATTTGTGCTAATTAAATAAGGGTTAGTTTAATGTATATTAAATATCAAATAGTTTTGAAAAAATAATTGACAGAATAAAATAACATTTTAGAACTAATAAAAAAATGAATTAGTACATAAAATTATTCAAATAATATACAAATTTGGAACTATACAAGAAAGTGAATACAAAAGATGTTTACATTAAATAAATTATTACATTTAATAATAATTAAAAATAATTGTTGAAATTTGACTTTCTTTCCAAAACAAATTAACAAATAAAAAAGATTTAAGATTACTTACTTCATGTTTACTCTCCTTATACGTCTCTATCTACTATGCATAGCAGTTTCTTGTTTCTTTTAAGGTTTTAATGTGTTTTTTGGTAGTTCTCTAATGTTTTTGGGTGGCACCGTCAAGATTAATTGCTTGATTTCTTTAAATTTGAGGACGTTTTGTGTGGGCGAAATAAAGGAATAGAAAGAGGTTTTGCTGTGTTATCATTGAAGGACGAGAAAGAGGAAGCTGTTCAAGTGCAAAGATGGTCGGATCCAGTTTTTGAGAAAGAGGAATTATGTTTGGTAGGGTTTTTTTAATAGTAAGTGTTATACACTTCCCAGTGATGAGAAGTACAATGACAAATCTCTAGCATCCAGTTAAAGGGGATCAAATTTCATATTTGGGTGAGAAAAGATTTCTGTTTAGATTTTTTCATAGGATGGATCTAGAAAGGGTGTTAAAAGGATCTCCATAGACTTTTAACAATCATTTAATGTTGGTTCATTATTTGGGGGAGGGAAAGGATCTGCTAAAGGTGACTTTAATCTTTGCAAATTTCTGGGTTCAAATTTATAATGTGCCTTCGGGGTATTTCTCTGAAGTGCTGGTGAGGCAAATGGGGGACTTCATTGGGAAGTTCTTAGAATATGATGGTGCAAATCTAGGTAGAGGGGTGTGAAATCATCTTCGTATGAGGATACAGATGGATGGACATGAGGCATCCTTTGAGAAGGAAGAAAGATGTTTTAGTTTCATCCAGGGTTTGCTCGTATGTCATTTTTAAATATGAATGATTAACTTTATTTTGTTTCTTTTATAGCCGACTAGGTCATGACAATTCTTTCTATCAAGCAAAAATGGATCTAAAGTTTGAAATAGTTGAGATGGGGTGGGTCCTACAACTAGAGCTCAATCTAGAAGAGCATTTGCGATGAACAATATATGGTTAAGGGGAGAGGAGGGAGAGATAATATGAGGGAATGATTATGAAAGGTCTAATGTGGGTAGAAACAAAAGGGAGGAAAAGAATGGAGGAGGGTTGGGAGGTTGTATTGACCCCATATTGGGGGAAATTTAGAAGGTGGCTTAAATCGAGCTCTGCATGTGGAAAGGATTCAATCGAATTTACAAGGTCGGGTAGACATAAACCAAGATTCGACGATGTGTGTGATAGAAGATGGTGATAGAAAGAAGAGGCCTAGAAAAGAGAGTGATAAATTTATGGAAGGGGAAGAGGTAGGGTCCTTCGCCGTGAGGAATAGGAAGGTGTTAGAAAAAAAGTCACTTATCATCGGCAGCTGCCAAGGGGCAAGCCGACCGGCCGCGATGAAAATCTTCTATTAGAATGTCTGTGGATTAGGGAGTTCACAAGTTACTAAAAGGTTTCGATATGTACTAAAATTGTACAATCCCCAGGTGGTTTTCATCATAGAGACTAAACTGAGCAATGTGTGAATGGAAAATGTTAGAAGGAAGTGCGATTTTCTAAATAGGGTTGACATTACAGCGAAAGGATCGAGAAGGGGTTTATGTTTGGCAGGGAAAGATAATATCAATATTTGTTTAAAAAGTTTTTTGGTCTATCACATTAATGTCGCATTGAAGGAAAGTGACAATGGAAAGGAATTGAGGTTTACTAGGTTTTATGGCTCCCTTATGCGCATAATAGAGGGGATACTTGGAATGTTGAGAAACTTGAGTCAATTGTAGGGCTTACTTTGGATAATTTGTGGAGATTTTAATGAGCTATTTTATACCTTTAAGAAGGTGGTGTACCAAGGGAAGAAAGGAGGATGACTGCTTTTAGAGGTGTTTTGGATGAGTAAAACTAATGGATGTTGGCTTCTTGGGTACTTGGTTTACATAAGAAAGAGAGAATTTGCCGAAGACTAATATTCGTGAAAGGCTTGATAGGGGAGTGACAAATTTGAAATTGAGGAATATGTTTCCATCAGCAGTAATCTATCATTTACCGCATTCTTTTTCTGACCATTGCCCCATTCTGCTTAATACAAATATATGATTGAATCTCATGTTCAAAAGGGTATTTAGATTTGAGGCATAGTGGGTTAATGAGGAGAATTGTGCGGATGAGGTTAGACGATTGTAGTAGGTAGGTAGAGGCAATATCTTAGAGAAGTTAAAGGGTTTACAATATGGGCTTGGGAGATGGGCAGTCAGGCTTAGACATAAAAGGGAAGGGCGTAAGAAAGAACTGACAAAAAAAAAATAGAATTTCTCTTAGATCAAGATAGAACTGATGAAAGTATGGCTGAATTGATTGATACTAGAGTTCACCTTAATTTGGAGACCGATAAAGACGAGATGTACTGGGAGCAAAGGGCCAGGGTAAACTAGTTGAAATTAAGGGACAAATAAATGAATTTCTTTTCATAATTATGCCTCGTAAAGAAGGAGAAGGAACATTATTCGTAGTTTAAGACACGGTGATGGAAAAGAGACTTGTGATGCTGGGGAGATGGAGGAAATTGCAAGAAGTTATTTTCAACTACTTTTCTCGTCTAATGGCTTTGGGGATTTTGAGCATATCCTTGCTGGGATTGAGAAGTGTTTCTGAGGAAAAGAATTCAAAGTTGATAGCGAATTATCTAAAAGGAGGAGGTTGTGATGACTCTTAAGGAGATGGATCCTACGAAGGTGTCGAGGAAGGATGGTTTTTCGGCTATATTCTTACAACAATTTTGGCATATTGTGGGCGATGAGGTAACAGAATATTGCTTGGGTATTTCAAACAGAGGTATGCCTGTGGACCTTTGTAATTTTACTAATATAGTGCTTATACCTAAAGTCTCTAATCCAGTGAATTTAGGAAATTTTGGACCTATTAGTTTATGCAATGTTCTTTATAAAATAATAGCCAAAATGGTTGCGAATCGATTCAAAAGTATAATAGACAATTGCATTGATGGTGCCCAAAGTACATTTGAGATAGATAGATTAATTTCAGATAATGTGCTCCTTGCCTATGATATTCTTCATACCTTTGGACAAAAAAGAGTTGGGAAGAAAGGGTTTATGGCACTTAAGTTAGACATGAGCAAAGTGTATGATAGGGTGGAATGGCATTTTCTAAAAGTAATGATGTTACAGATGGGATTTCATACTTTGTGGGTGGAAAATATTATGAAATGTGTCACATCGATTTCATATTTAATAATTATTAATGGGAGAAGTGGCTAGACATTTAAACCGGTAAGAAGGATTAGACAAGGGGTCCATCTTAGTCCCTTCTTATTTTTAATTTGTAGTGACGACCTTTCGGCTCTTATAAGGATAACTTTGAGGGAGGAGTCGATTAAGGGAGCAAAGGCAAATAGAGGGGGTTCATTGGTTTCTCATTTATTGTTTATTGATGATAGTATATTGTTTGGAGAAGCTAGTGAGAAGGGTGCACAATGTTTGAAATCAATTTTAAGGAAATATGAAAGATGCTTGGGACAATGCGTCAATTACGACAAATCAACGATTTTTTATAGTAGCAACACTTCGAAAGAGTTTAGGCGAATCGTTTCTAATATTCTTGGGGTGAGGAATTCAAATAATATGGGAAGATATCTTGGCTTACCGAATGTGGTAAGGAAAAATAAAAAAGCTTCTTTTCAGCTCTTAAAGGATCGCATGAGGTAACGGATTGAGAATTAGAGTATGAGATTCTGTTCTCAATGAGGTAAAGAGGTGTTTATTTAAGTTTTTTACAGGCTATACCTACTTACACCATGGCCTATTTTTTGCTTCTAAAGTCAATGTGTAGAATTGGATAGCATTATGGCTCGATTCTAGTGGCAAAAAGGACTTGAGCAAAAAGGGATTTATTGAGGCAATTAAAAACGACTTTGCGATATTAAGGATAATGGGAGCATAAGATTCCGTAGTTTATCCAAATTTAATGTTGCATTATTAGTTAAACAAGGTTTGGCGTATTTTTAATTATCCAGATTTAATATTACTAAAAGTTCTAAAGGCTAAGTACTTTCCAAATACGAATTTTCTTAATTTTGATTTAGGACGACTACTTTCGTGTATCTGGAAGAGTGTATGGGCAACTAAAGGATTACTGAAGGATGAGATTTGTTGAAGGTGGGAATGGGTTAGAATATTTCAATTGTTGCTGATGTGTGGCTCCCTGGATCTGTTAGTTATAAGGTAGAATCAGTCAGAAATTACAATGAACTCAGTAAAGTGACGGATCTAATTGATGAACAAAAGAGAGAATAAAAGGTTGACTTAATTTATTCTGCCTTCTCTAGAGAAAAGGCAGACAGAATTGTGCGAAGTCCCTTAACAATGAACCTATGCGGACTTATGGTAAGAAAAGAGGAGGCCTCTGGAGAATTTTCTGTGCGAAGTGCTTATAAACTATTACATGACATTTTTCCTAATTATTTACAGACTGAGGCTAAAATATTTTACAAAAAACTGTGGAATATTCACATTCTAGGGAAAATCAAAATCCTAATCTGGAAATTTCTTGGAATTTTATTCCTTACTTTGTTAATCTTCGGTGTAAGAGATTGCTCTCAGTGGTAGTATGTTCCAGATGTGGAAATGCTGCTGAAAACATTGATCATATCTTCAGAGATTGCCCTATAAGGCTAGAAGTTTGGAATAGTTGGAATGGGTATTAATAGGAATGAATTTGTCAAACTGGAAGTGGCTTACCTGAGTGTTCAAGAATAGTTCCAGCATACAATGTCGAGTGTTTTGCTGCTCTTTGTGGACGGTTTGGACAGACAGAAACAAAGGATTACACGAGCGAAATAAAAGTATGTGCCCAAAAGTTGCTGCATGGATAAACAAAATATATTAAGGAATTGGAGGGGTGTGAGGTTTGGGATCTTACCACGAGGCACGAGTCCATGGGTTGGTGCCCACCAGCTGGTTCCGTTTTCAAACTTAATTTCGACGCCACTTTTGATGAATCTTGACCAAAATCAGTCTCAGGGGTGGTGGCTAGCAATGTTTCGGGACAGGTCATCTCATTCAAAACAGTAGTTCGCAGGGAGGTGACCTCTTTGTTTGCAGTAGAGGCCCTTACGTGCCTCCAAGCAATGTTCATGGGAAAACATATGAAGGAGACGCAATATCAGTAATACAAAAAGTAAATCAGATAAGATTGATAAATCAATGGTCGGGGGTATAATACGAAACATTTAGCAGCAAAAGTAATATTTTCACCAAATAGCCTTTCAACATACATATAGATTTGCAAATCTAGTGGCTCACAACTTAGCTAGAAAGGCGATGAGAGAAGAATCGCGAGCATACCTGATCGGAAGGGTCCTTGAGCAAAGAACATCGGATGTGGATCTGCGAAGGAGAGAACCTGGCTGAGTGTTGTTCGATAGGTGGTCTTTGAGTGAGAAGAGAAAAGGAAAGTGGGATAGTTGATGGGCTTTGGAAACCACATTTCTGGGGACTGGAATCGGTGCATTTATTGCAGATATGCTGATTGGATTCCAGCTGTGTTTTAATTTTTTGTTTAGTTTTTTAATTCGTTTTTATTTCTTAAGTGTACGTTTAAGTCCATTTTTGCCACTGTTGGGTTTTGTTTTTGTTTTTTTATGGGCTTGCTGATTTTGTTCGCCCATTTGTATTTGTTTTTCTTTATTTTAATATACCAGTTTGATTTATCAAAAAAGAAAAAGAAAAAGATTACTTACTTTGTAAAGTATAAACAACTTAAAAAATAAAAATAAATAGTAATATCATAATATTATATTACCTCATCATCAATTAAAATATTATTCTAAATTATTATTACTAATAATCTCCATTTTTTTACCGGTAATTTTTCTTAAATGCTACTTGAATGAATATAGCTAACTACCAAATGTGATCCATAAAGTTAAAGTTAATTTTTAATTAATATATAACTTTGATATTAACTAAGTAATAATTAATTTGCTTAGAGTTATATTCAATTAATAACTCTATTTTATATAAATAAAATTAACACTATTTTTTTACATCTTAATTAATTATTCTTAAATGTGTAATTATTAAATTATAATTATATTTTTAAATGCATAATTATCACAACTTCTATTTTAAGTCAAATTTTTTAACTAAAGATTTTAAATTAAATATTATAATTATTTTTGTTGAGAATCGATCCGTATAAACAACAAAATAGAAAAGGTAGAGAAAATCAAATACAAATTTTACATGGAAAACTAATCTGAAGAGGATATAAACCACAAGCAAAGGAAACTTCGACTTTTCACTAAATGAGTAAACAAATAAAAGTACAATATGGAGAAAATAAATCTAAATGTACTAAACGTACAAACCCAAACCCTAAAAATAAAACCCTAACTCTCATAAAGTTCTCTCAAAAGGGATAGAAAATTTTCTCCATAGTTACCATGAAAACTCTCACCAGAGCTCATCTACGATTACATCTTGTTGCACCCAAAAGAAAAGTCTTGTAGCACTACATTTTTAATTGCCTCTTAATTGGCCTCTCAAAATAAGGATACAAGATTACCTTTAAATAGGCTAAAATTAGAAGTCTAATTATACTAAGATATCCCTGAAGTAATCAAAGTTTAACTGGGAGAAAAAAAACCCGATTTATGTAAGGAACACATCACCACGTTGCAACGTCCTCATTCATATCGTCACGACGTCGTCCGTACTTGTAATATCGAGAAACTTCTCGTTGAGACGTTGCTATTTGTTCGGCCAAAAATACGAGTCCCACCCCTTATAAAAATGCATGGATAAGCTAGCCATTAAAGCCCAGGTTAATACAAGTTTTGAGTAATAGCATTCTAGCTTAAAGATTTCTTTTTTTAAAGGTTCGAAGAGATTACTTCCTTGTGTTGGAGATCTGTTTACGTATCAGCATCCATTGGAATTCTGCCATCCTCAATTCTTAAGCATTTGGAGGCATTAAATTATTATTATTTTATTTGGACGCACCATTTTTTTTAATTTGCACACTGTAGGTATTATAACTCATTTTTTAAACTTAAAAAAAAAAGAAAGATAAAATCTCCATTTTCCTGAAATAAACCACAATTGCTAAAATAAAACTCAGATATGTATTGTGAAAGTTTTGTTATATTATACAATGTATAATAATGCATAGATCCAAGCATATGTTATTGGGTTTAAGCAGAACTAAATCAAAAATCAAAACCTATATATGAGAATAAAAATATAAGTAAGCATGGAAAAACTCACTTATCACCCACATAGTGAGTGGGTAAAATTTAGGTAACAGCTTTATATTATATATAGAAGTGAGACATATGGTTCATTAATTTCTTTTATTAAGTATAAAAGGTACACCCTTACGTCGTACAGAGTTAAGGGTTAGACATGGTTCATATGTTTTCAAGTGAAAATACTCCTCCTTGGACGGAATAAGACAGTTCTGTTATTGAGTGGTTGAGTTGGCCTTGAATTGTTCCTGTTTTGCTGTAAAATAGTTGGGGGGGGGGAAGAAGAGAAGAAATCAATAAACCTCATTCAATTTTCAATTCAAGGAAAGCATTTCAATTTTCAGTAAAATTATATATTGGACTCCTTGATTATCAAAACTTGACCCACCCCTAATTAGATTAAAATGTTGGGGAGACCATCCTTCTTGCTATCTATATTAGCTTAATTCTTACTCAAACTCATGTTGATTTAATTATTGATCTTGTTCCTAAACACATAAAATTCATATATAAAATGAAAATTCTGAATTGAAGGTGAGTTGCATTGAGTTTGAAAACACTTACAGGAGGAAGTACAGCCTGTAACGCTTCAATTTGAAACGGAGCGACCGTCATGGGCTTTATAATTAAGAAGATTACAATGCAAACAAATTAGTAATAACACTAATCAGATATTGATCGTCATGCAAATTTTAAAATATACGTTTCAGCTACTCTTCATTTAAAGTTATATACATATCCGGCAAAAGTTTTAAGGAAAAGACCTGTTGGAAGACTGTCCAAATCACGTTCTCGGAGCAGGGAGGAGTTGTAAGTGAGCCATTGTATCGATAATAACTTGAGCCAGGAAATCCTATACTTTCTGGATTAATAGGCCCTAAATTCTGGTCTCCCATTCCAAGGCTTAATATGGGGAGGAAAATCTGTTACCCACACCAACAAAAGCAAATTAACTACTTTGGAAATAACAAAAATCATACACTAAAAACTTTATATATTCAATTATGAAGGCTCTCATTGGACAAATAAAGAAACTAGTAAAAATATCATTCACCATATTATGTAAAATTGAGAATGTCTTTTTCTTTCTTTTCATTTTCATAAAATCTCTATCCTGTTCGTCCCAATCCGAGATTGAGACTAAATAAGTTGTACTAAACCACAAATTGGTAAAAAAACATATAAGAAAATAATTATGTATCTATAAAGTTTTGACTTTTTAGAGTTGATCTTGTTTGAGATGAACAAACAATCGAAAACTCGATTCAAACTTTTTTTTCCAAAACACAATTTAAAATGTTGGCATACGCTACGAATGAAGCAATCGGGCATGCCATAACGGTAAAGAATCCCGACGACAGCAGTCTTATTTTGGGGACCAAGATGAACTACGTGAATCTCCAACGGAAACCTGTAAACAAATATATGTAAACATTGGTTTAGAATTTAGAGTAGAAAGTTTTAGAGCTTAGAACATAGTTAAATTTGATACCTAGTTCCATTGATAGTGTGCTCTGAAGGTGAATGCCAGTGACAGTTAACCACTCTATAAGTTGTTCCATTGATGGTGATGTTTCCAGCATCCCCTGACCATACCACCTGATGACGACGATACACCAAATATGTATTTTTATTTGAAATAAAATGAAAATAATAAGGAAAATGTGTGTGTATAGTCGATAATTTACCGCAACATCTTCAGTCCTATTCCTCAAAATAGCTTGAGCTGATGTATAGTTCCTTTGCAACTCTCCCAACTCAGAATTGACTTGGACTGTTCCAATATCAATAGGAGATTGCTTTCGTCCGTCGCTGCAGGTTCTCCATTCGGGTTTGAGTGTGCCCCAACGCGATGGACCCCTCCTTGTTTCTTCGTCATAGTTAAATTCATGATCTGTCACAAACAATCCAAATTTACTTCTCATTTTCATTTATTTTTGAAACTTGAACAATAACTTATTTAAAAGGTAAACATAAAGGAAAGGAAGCAAGAGAGAATATATATATATACCCTCAGACTCGGATTGAGAGCAAGCCGACAGAGAGTGAAAAGAGACGAGGAAAACAACAAAGGCAAAGTTTGTATAGCCTAAGAATTCCATGGTTTGGTAATTCCTTGGGATCTCCAAGTCTCAACCATCAAATTTCTTACTTATTTGGGCATGATTGTTAGCGGTATTTATAAACAAGCCGCTGGTGCAAGAGTACGTCATCCCTCTCATTGCATCATCAAGATAGAATAGCCTACTTTCAAAAAAAAAAAAAAAAAGCCTTAGGGTTTTTTTACCATAATACAAAAAAATTTTAATTATGAAAATGTAACTTATTATACATTATTTATGAGAAATATATGTTTACTACCGTAAAATTGGGTGTCTGCCAAGATGTGTGACACCAACTATAAAAAATAATATTTTAATAATAAATAAAATAATAAGTAAAATTTAAAAATAATATTTTAAATTTTTAAATTTATTATTATTTATTTATCTTTATTAAAATATTATTTTTTATAATTGGTGCCACTTATACAAGACACTCAAATTTATTGTAGAAAATATACTATTCTCATAAATAATTTATAATGTATCCCATTTTCGTAATTAATTTTTTTCTGTGTTATGTAAATAAAAAACCCTTAGCCTTACATTACACATTGAAATTGAAACAAAATTATATGTTATTAATTTTGAACAAATTGTGTCCCACAAGCAAAAAATAAAGTTCATTATCACCTTCTACCAAACTTATAAATGGTTTCAAGCTATCAACAACATACATGTTTGTTCATATCTAACCGACTTGAAATATGAATTTAAATTTTGTATATATCCATATTTGTAGAATGATAATTGAAAATATTATATTTTGTTTAATTTTTAATAATTTCTATATATTATTTTTATTTAAATTTTAAATATAAATTTTATATTTACATTTACATTTACATTTTTGGTACATATTTTTATGTTTATATCATAATAACAAAATAGAGGGAACAAAGCTCTTGCTTTTATCATCTTAAAACAAAAAAAATCATTTACCCTAAGCTATGGAATACTACCTAGCAATTTTGATAAATGATTTTTGTTTTCACGAATTAGTCTTATGGATGGAATAAAATAACAAACACCTCCCAGTATTGGTTTGGAAATTTCTTCTGTCTTTTATAACTACTATTGCCATCTATTTTGGACTTTTTCTTTCAACTCATTTTTAATCCATTTTCTATTAACTTATTAATGCTTCACTAACTACAATTTGGGTACAGCCATTATGCCCTATGCTTCGAATTAGGCGTAATTGACTTTTATTTTGTTATCTTAATGTATCTACATCTATATTAATTAAGATTAAAAATCATTAATTAAATTGGTTAACATATCTTCAACTCTAATAAAACTAACCATTTACTTTCAACTTGTTTGCAATGAATGAATTTGATTGTATAACCATGAGCAGCTATGATATTATAAGTTGATATTTGTTGTGCGGAAGCGTGTAAAAGAGTAAAATTATTGTACTAAAAAATTACACTAAGTTCAATTCCCAGGAAAGAGAGGTGGATCACAAGGATCGCTTAAGTACCAGGTCTTTCCTAGCCAGAATATCCCTCAATCGTAATTTAATAGCACAATAAATCACTACAATCACACACACAATTCATGCAGAATAATACAATAAAGAACACTAGAATTTAACGAGGTTCAGCAAATTTTGCCTACGTCCTCGGGCACTACCAAATATATTTCACTCCAAAATACAAGTGAGAATTTACAAAGAGAGAGAGAGAAAACAATGCCTTAAGTAGAGAATGGCAAGTTTGAAATACAGAATGAGAGATGGTTATGCCTATTTATAGTTGAGGTTCAGGGATCAACTTGCAAGTCACTTTACAATTTAGGGACCATATATTGCAAATATCTCAGATTTTATTATGCCAATATCTCGATACCCATATCTTTGACTTTCCAATATTTGATACCCATATCTTTGACTTTCCAATATTTGATACCCATATCTTTGACTTTCCATTATTTGATACCCATATCTTTGATTTTCCATAAATATGGATAATTCCCAATAATCTCCACCTTGAAGATTTGATTCGAGTAATCTTATCTTCACACAATTCTCTCTGCCTTTGTCAACAACACTTGATAGTGCCTTCTTCAACTGTTAAACATGCAGAATATTGATCAAGTTCAAACAATGTTCAAACTTGATTGTTGTTACCACCTTGGTCATCATATCTGCGGGATTATCTGCAGTCTTAATCTTCTGAAGGTGAATTTTCCCCTCATCAATAATTTCCTGCACAAAGTGGAAACGTACATCGATATGCTTTGTACGTGCATGATAGACTTGATTCTTTGCTAAATGAATAGCACTTTGACTATCACAATACACATTAATATGCTCCTGGACCAATCCCAAGGTTTTAACCATACCTTGTAACCAAATAGCTTCCTTTACAGCCTCTGTTACAGCCATGTATTCAGCTTTTGTGGTTGACAACGCAACTGTAGACTGCAGTGTAGACTTCCAACTTATTGGTCCTCCAGCAAGAGTAAACACATAACCAGTGGTTGATCTTCGTTTGTCCAAATCACCGGCATAATCAGAATCAACGTACCCAACAACACCTTTACCAAGTGTAGTATCCTGCTTGAACAGTAATCCAATATCCATGGTCTTATGAATATACCGTAGAATCCATTTCACAGCTTGCCAATGTCCTTTTCCAGGATTATGCATATACCTGCTCACTATACTAACTGCCTGTGAAATGTCGGGTCTTGTACACACCATTGCATACATCAAGCTACCTACTGCATTAGAATACGGAACTTGTAACATGTATTCTTGTTCCGTATTTGTCAAAGGAGATAGTTGTGCAGAAAGCTTGAAATGAGAAGCCAACGGGGTACTTACAGCTTTAGTCTGCTCGTTCATGCCAAACTTCTGTAGTATCTTCTTTAAATATTGCTTCTGAGATAAACTAACTCTGCCATGAGCTCTATCCCTACATATTTCCATGCCAAGGATCTTCTTAGCTTCACCTAGATCTTTCATCTCAAACTCAAGGTTGAGTTGAGTCTTCAATCTCTCAATTTCAACTTTACTCTTAGATGCTATCAACATATCATCAACATATAAGAGCAAGTATACGAAAAATCCTTCTTGTAGCTTCTGAAAATACACGCAATGATCAAATTTACTTCTTGTATACCTTTGCCCTTTCATGAACTGATCAAATCACTTGTACCACTGCCTTGGAGATTGTTTCAATCCATAAAGCGACTTTGTCAGTTTGCAAACCCAATTTTCTTTATCAGCAACCTTGAATCCATCTGGCTGAGTCATATAGATTTCCTCTTCCAAATCACCGTGTAAAAATGAGGTCTTCACATCGAGCTGAACTAGTTCAAGATCATATTGCGCAACCAAGGCTAGCAAAATCCGAATAGACGAATGCTTCACAACTGGAGAAAATACTTCATTGTAGTCTATTCCTTCTTTCTGAGCGTAACCCTTTGTTACCAATCTAGCCTTGTATCGAACTTTATTTTTATCAGGAAATCCTTCCTTCTTTGCATATACCCATTTGCATCCAATTGCCTTCTTTCCTTTAGGTAGTGTCACCAACTCCCAAGTCCTATTTTTATGAAGAGACTACATTTTTTCATTCATAGCTTGCTTCCACTTTACACTATCAGAGTTACTTCTTGCTTCTGTGTAAGTAGAAGGAACATCGTCATCTACAATTGGAAGTGCATAGGCCACCATATCATCAAAGCGAGCAGGCATACGAATCTCTCTTCTTGGCCTTCTATATGCAATTGAATCATGTTGTTGTAGAAGTTCTTGGGTCGAAACTTCTTCATCATTTGTTCCTTCAATATTAGCTGGATCATCATTAACCTTTTCAAGCTCCACCTGCTGCAAAGTGCCACTGGTTGTGTTATCCTTTTGTGAATCATTGTTCTTCATCATGGTTGATTCATCAAAAGTCACATCTCTACTGAAAATTATTTTCCTTGTATCAGGACACCAGAGACGGTATCCTTTTACTCCACCAGTTATACCCATGAATAATGCTTTCTTTGCTCTTGGGTCTAACTTAGATTCTTTTACATGATAATATGCAGTGGAACCAAAAATATGTAAAGAATCATAATCAATAGCAGGTTTACCAACCCACCTCTCCATAGGAGTTTTTCCATTTATTGCAGCTGATGGCAACCGATTAATTAGATGGCACGCATATGTAACTGCCTCAGCCCAAAATTCTTTGCCCAATCCAGCATTGGACAACATACATCGAACTTTCTCCAGTATAGTCCGATTCATACGTTCTGCCACCCCATTCTGTTGTGGTGTATCTCGAACAGTGAAGTGTCGTACAATACCTTCATCGTGACATACTTGTAGAAATGGATCATTCTTGTACTCAGTACCATTGTCTGATCGAAGTCGTTTGACTTTTCGACCAGCCTGGGTCTCCACCATCTTCTTCCATTTCAGAAATACATCCAAAACTTCATTTTTCCTTTTCATTAGATACACCCATACTTTTCTTGAATAATCATCAACAAAAGTAACAAAATAGTGCATACCTCCCAAAGAAGCCACTTTAGTAGGTCCCCACACATCACTGTGAACGTAGTCCAGAATTTCTTTTGTATTGTGAATTGCAGAACCAAATTTTATCCTCGTCTGCTTGCCCAGAACACAATGTTCACAGAATTCCAATTTGCAAGAATTTGCACCTTTCAACAAGCCTTGCTTCGCCAAACTCTGCAAAGCTTTTTCACCAGCATGTCCCAATCGTATATGCCATAACCTGGTAGCCTCTGAATCTGCATCTTTCGTAAAAGCTATTGATGTTGATCCAATAACTGTACTTCTATTTAAATAGTACAGATTATTCCTTCTTGTGCCTTTCATCACCGTCAATACCCCAGCTACTACCTTTAGTAATCCATCTCTCAAAGTGATTGTGAGCCCTTTAGATTCTAGGACCCCTAATGAGATAAGACTTTTCTTCAAGCTAGGTATGTAGCGAACATCTGTCAATACTTGAATTGAGCCGTCGTGATTCTTCAATTGGATTGTACCTACTCCCATTGTCTTACAAGCGCTATCATTGCCCATAAAAACAACTCCACCTTCTAGTTCTTTAAGACTAGAAAACCAGTCCTTATTAGGACACATATGGTAAGTACATCCCGAATCCAAAATCCACTCATCTGTATGACATGCCATTGCCATGCCATTGCCATGCCAACTAAGCTAAAGTCTGACTCCTCATCATGCTCCGCTACACATGCATCAGAAATAGCTTTACCCTTTTGTAACTTAGGACAATTCTTTTTCCAATGCCCTTTCTCACGACAAAAAACACATTCATCTTTGGCAGGTCTCCCTTTGGACTTACTCCTTCTACCAGATTTGTTGCTGCGCGAACAACTTCTTACTGTTAAGACTTTTGTAGTTGTATCTCTGTGATCTTTTTTATCTTTCTTTCGAGTCTCAGATCTATACAACGCACTACAGACTGCATCAAATGTGATTGTATCCTTCCCATGAAGCAATGTGGTGGTAAGATGATCATATTCATCAGGAAGAGAATTCAACAACAGTAATGCCTTGTCTTCATCTTCAAATTTCTCATCCAAATTTAGCAAGTCTGCTAAAATTTTATTGAATGAGTTCACATGGTCATTCATCGACATACCGGGTGCATACGTGAATCGATAAAGTTTCTTTTTCATATAAAGCCTATTTTCAAGACTTTTTGTTAGAAACTTTTCTTCCAGTGTATCCCACAACTTCTTCGCTGATGTCTCCCTCATGACAGAGTACTTCTGCTCTTTGGCCAAACATAGGCGAATTGTTCCACATGCCTGTCTATTGATCTTGGCCCACTCCTTGTCATCCATCTTGTCAGGTTTTTCTTCAAGGGCTATATCCAGCTCTTGCTGACATAAAACATCCAGGATCTCACATTGCCACATACCAAAATTATTGGTACCATCAAATTTCTCTACTTCAAATTTCGCATTGGTCACAGTAGTCTTTGACGATGACTTTTCCATTTTTTTCTCCTCAATCCCAACTACAGTACGTGAACAGTGCCGTGAACGATCGTATTCCCCAAGTACGAATCTAGCTCTGATACCAATTGTTGTGCGGAAGCGTGTAAAAGAGTAAAATTATTGTACTAAAAAATCACACTAAGTTCAATTCCAGGAAAGAGAGGTGGATCACAAGGATCGCTTAAGTACCAGGTCTTTCCTAACCAGAATATCCCTCAATCGTAATTTAATAGCACAATAAATCACTACAATCACACACACAATTCATGCAGAATAATACAATAAAGAACACTAGAATTTAACGAGGTTCAGCAAATTTTGCCTACGTCCTCGGGCACTACCAAATATATTTCACTCCAAAATACAAGTGAGAATTTACAAAGAGAGAGAGAGAAAACAATGCCTTAAGTAGAGAATGGCAAGTTTGAGATACAGAATGAGAGATGGTTATGCCTATTTATAGTTGAGGTTCAGGGATCAACTTGCAAAGTCACTTTACAATTTAGGGACCATATATTGCAAATATCTCAGATTTTATTATGCCAATATCTCGATACCCATATCTTTGACTTTCCAATATTTGATACCCATATCTTTGACTTTCCAATATTTGATACCCATATCTTTGACTTTCCATTATTTGATACCCATATCTTTGATTTTCCATAAATATGGATAATTCCCAATAATATTTTTCTCGACCGAATCTGTAACCTTCATTAGTAGATTCATTTTCTGTGGTTTCCCTGATCAAACTAGAGGTTACCAAGGAACCATGCATAGCATTGAATAGGGAGCCGCCGAATACACTACCTATGCTTAATATGTAAAACAGATGCATAAGAATGTTGTGCTCAGTCTGGAATATAATCATGAAGTTAAAAGTGCCAGAGATTCTTAGGGGCATACAATAAGAAAAACTTCCTTGACCAATTGGATAGATCAATAAAACAACGGTAGCAACTGCAACAGGAGTTGAATATGCAACAATGATCCAAGGGCGCATACCTAGAAGGAAACTAAGTTCCCACTCATGACCCATGTAACAAGCTATACCAAGTAAGAAGTGTAAAAGAATTAACTCATAAGGACCGCCATTGTACAACAATTCATCAATTAAAATATATTATATTTATTTTTTAAAAATATTTACAAAATTTGTAATAATTCAAAAATACTATGATTGTAAAATATAAATAAATAACATAAACGTTTAATTTTTAAAGTCTTTATAGTTTGTATTATTATCAATATAAATTATAAATAAAATTTTAATATTTAAAATAAACTTGAATCAATTACTCGTATAATATACTATTTTAAAATTTTAAATAGAAATAAAAAATTCATTTAAAAAAATCATATAAAAATACAATATTAATTTAAAATTAATGAATTTGATAGAAAAATTTAAAAAAAAAGCTCTAACATATACTAATGTTATTTATTTATCGATTATAAAACATTTTATAACAATACTTAATCTTTTTGTTTGATTATAAATGTATACTTTTGAATAAGATTATCTAAACATTAAAATAATATTAACATTTATTATTTATTCTAATTCGATTTAGAAAACAATTGAGTTAATTTATTTAAATTAGAAAATATAGTTTTAAACATGTATTTCTTAAATTTTAATTTAATTTACGTGTGATATCTAAAAATAGGTGTGGTTTTTTTTAATATTCATTAGATAAAATTTTAACGTTTAGTTAAAATTATAAAATATAAGTTTTTAATATTTATTAGTTAAAAATTAAATATAATAATAAAATTTTTCAATCAATTAATTAAAGTTATATTTTTTTTGGTGGAAAAAACAAGCTAAATTAAAAGAAAAATAAAGTCTAAATCTACATCTTTTACTCGACAGTTGTTCCTAAGTCCTGCTCGAATTCTTCGTTTAAATCTTGAGATGGGTCCTTCGCATGAGAGTTGGTATACTGTCTTGCCCAACAAACAAAGATCTTGATGGTCTCTGCTAAGCTCCATGTTATACCTTGAAAAACAAATAGGTTCCTATTCTTCCATATACGCCATGCAACTAGTCCAAAAAGGGTTGGCTAGGAAGCTTTAGCCTATGTCAGCCACTCGTTATGCCTTAAAATTTCCTCCACCCATTCAAAAATATTACTAGAAAAGAATTGGGTTTGCCAGTTTAGAGGGATAATGTTTAACCAAACTTCTTTAGTTGTTGGGCAATCTCTGAGAACGTGAAGAACATCTTCTGTGTTATGTTGACAGACTAGGTAGGAGGTGTTATAGCTGAGCCTTCTTCGTGCTCTTTCTAGATTGATGAGCAGCCGTTGTTTGTAGGCTAGCCAAAGGAAAAATCGGATACGTTGGGGGCCTAGATACTTCCAAATTTCCTTCCACTTGGTATCTCGAGTATTCCGTAAATTTTTCGTTATCATTTGGTAAGCATTTTTTATCGAGAATTTTGCAGTAGAGGCAGGCGTCTATCTAATTTTATCGGGCCCTACTAAATGATGCGGGGGTGGTATGTTTATAATTTTTTGTACTATTTCTTCTGTTAAGTTTTCTCTGAGTGCTTCTATGTTCCAGACCCTTTCCGCTGTTATCATGTCCTTGAGCATGCAACCATTTGTTGGTCTATTCAGATTTTGAGCATGTTTGATCAGTGGCCCAACTTTGTAGGAACCCATTTTTCTTTCCAACAGTATATTTTCGTTCCAATTTTAACCGACCAGCACAAGTTATCCTTCAACATAGGCCAAATCTTCTCAATTGCTTCCCATAGTACAAAACTATTTCCTTTTCCTATACTCTCTAGAATTACCTCTTTCATTCCATATTTTGAACGTAACACAAGCGTCCATAATGCATTTTGATTGGAGATGAAGTTAATTCCTCATTTTAACAAGAAGGATTTATTTTATTCTTGTAAACGTTTTAGGCCTAAACCACCGCATGTACAAGGTTGGCATATTGTTACCCAATCCACAAGTGCTAGCTTTCCTCCTCCCGTGTTAGATCCCTAAATGAATTGTCTTGCTATGCGTTCAATTTCGTCGCACACCCCTTTTGGAATTTTTATGGATTGCATGAAATAATTGGGGATAGTTAAGAGGATTGATTGAACAAGGGTAAAGCATCATGACATGGATAGTTGCTTTGCATCCCAATTGCATAATTTTGACTGGACCTTTTCAATAACAAATTGTATTGTGGATTTAGTGTTTCTTTTGTGGAATAAAGGGATACCTAAATATTTGCCCAATTCTTGTACTTTCTGGTACCCCAAGATCCTACTAGGCCTATCGCTTAAGTCTTTTACTACTCCTTTTGAGAAAAATATGTTGGTTTTCCTTGTGTTGACGCAAGGAATATTGAATATTGTTTTTGAGTACTGAATTGAATTGTGAAGTTACTGAAGTAATGAATTATTGCAATACTGTGAAACTGATTGAAATAAGGAATTATAATTGATACTGAATTAAGATGGAAATTGTACTGAAAAGTGAATTAAATACCCTATTAACTAGTCGGGCTAGTCGGATATAGTTGGCATGCCATAGGATATGGAAGAGTACAGGTTTTTGCCGGCTTACTGATCAGGCATTTCTATGCCAACTACTGTTACTGTTACCGATTTGACATTTTGTGTGTTGAATACTGTTACTATTACTGTTACTGCTACCGTTGCTGATTACTGTTTAGGTGCTGTGTACCGTTAAGGTACAATGTGTAGTACTGGTGTGTTGGTTGGAATCTGTGTATTCGCGAGTCTGAGTCAAGTTAATAGGGGCAAATGAAATAAATTTACTGATAAAACTAAATTTGAATGATATGACATATGTGAAAGATGAGAATTGAAATAAATAAATAAGAATAGTATATATATAATCAAATGATAATATAAAAGATTGAATTGTTCATTAAGTGATGAAAATTGTAATGTAAAAGTATGTGTGTGTGTGATTTAATGTATTTAAATACATGTTTTGGGCTTCGAGAGTCCATTATATAATTTAATTATTAAATTATACTATGAATGTTATTTTAATTATAAATTATTCTTAAGTTGTCTGATAGGTCCAGTAATGCCCCGTAACCCTATTCTGGCGACGATTTGGGGTTAGGGGGTGTTACAGCATACCCAGCCTCCTTTTGGGTCAGGTTGGTTTCTTTAGCGGGCCTACTCTCATACGAGCCCATTTCGTCATTTAAGGTTTCCAGGGGCTGAAACCGAATATTTTCTTGCTTTTTTTCTCTAGTTACGCCGTTGTTGATCTACCTCTCTTTTGACCATCGTCGGTTTTGTTTTCCAACGAGCATCCATGGACCATAGACGTCGAAATTATTTGTGAAATTGCTTTTCCCTAGTTCAGGTCTGGTTTCCTGAATTCTTTCTTTTTCAGCGATGCTTTCTTTCATCACTTGTTGTTCAGTCGTCGATTTTGGGCAGATGTCTTGTGTGTGTCCATAATGGCCACAAGAAAAACATACTGTGGGAAGGTATTCATATTCGATTCTCTACAGTACTCCGTTGATTAGAACTTGTGATATAAGTACCTTTCCAAGATTGATGTAAACCACCATTCTTGCAAATCTTCCCTGAACTCCATTATCGATATTAAAGTCCAATTCTGCAACCCTTCCTATCATTCTTCCTATTTCCCAGAGTATTTTTCCAGGCAGTCTTGGTAGCCGTATCTAAGCCATGACCATATTCGGGTATGGCTACGAAAGGCTAAATTCAATGCTCTAGGGTTGAACAGTTAGGTACTGTCCATAGACTATCCAAGGCCCCTGGCTTAATACTCTCTCAAAATCTTGAAGGTTTGAAACTTAGCCAGGTAGTAACCGTTTTCAATATCCATTAATTGAAACAGTTGATTCGGTTACCATAAAGAATGGATCTTGTTTTGTAGAGTTGCGTATCCAATGTTCCTTCCTAAGAGCTTAATTACCACCATATGTTCCATGTCTTCTACGAGTAATTGAGTAACCTGATTAGAGAATTCAATTGTCGGTATGTTGTTTACTGATGTTCTCACAATATCTTCATCAAGTAAATCTAAGTCATCGTCGTCTTTTTCTTTAGTTGACATTTTTGTTTTATCATCGATTCGCAGGCCTATACCCATGAGACGGTCTTTCCATGACCTGGGCCTATCTAAGACCAATACAGCTTCCATGACGACATCTGCACCTCCTTCTTGATTATTGGCCACTCCACCTTTTGGTTGTCGACTATTGCTCTGCCCGTCTTATGTTTTGTCTCGCTCTTCAGACTCCATCCTTATTAAAGTTATATGTTAAGTACTAAGATCATATAGTTTAAAATGTTTTAATTTCATAAAAGTAGGATTTTACTAGTGAAAAGGGAAAAATAAGATAAATTTCATAAGTAATTGAAAAATATTTATAACAACTAATATAGATAATATTATTAAATTATTTTTGAATTAAGAATAATTATAAAACTGTAAGGACTAAATTAGTCAATAGAAAAGGTATAAAGCTTTATAGAAAAAAATTTGGAGGAATTTATGTTGCAAATTAGACCTATTCATGGATCGAGCCACCTGGCTTGGCCCGAAGGCCCTCCTGAAATGTGTGAGGGTTTGAGCAAAAATATAGGCCCAAAAAATGGGCTTGGACAAAAAATAAGCCCCGTTTTCGGGCATCGGGTAAGGCATTTTTAGCCCTGGCCCGGCCCGAATTCACAAAAGGACAAAAAATCTTTTTTTTTAATATTATTTTCTCCCTATTTTGCTACCATTTTACTATTATGTTGCTACTATTTTGTTGTTATTGTTTGGATATTGTATAAAACTTATTTTATTGTTAATTTTGTTATTATTTTAAAGACATTTGTTAATTTTGTTATTATTTTAGAGGCATTTGCTTGTTAAGTTGCATCTATCTTAGTGTTATTTAAGTATACATATTTTTTAAAATTTATTTTCAATTTGTTGAGAAATATTTATTTTGATGTTTTTAGTATTTTTGATGTATTATATATATTTTAAAATTATATAAAAATAATATAAAAATTAATATGGGCGGGCCGGGTCGGACTCAGGTTTTAACATCTTTATCCGGGTCGGGCCCAGCCTAGCAAACGGGCCTAAATTTTTAGTTGAGCCCAGTCTGGCCCATGCACACCTCTATTGCAAATAACCAATCGACTTATTTTCTAGATATAAAATTGTGTCACTTGTTAATATTTTAACAAGATCTTATTTTTTTTAAAAAAAAGAAGACCTTACTATAATTTATATAATTTGAATTCTATACTAATTTCAATAAATTAAATTTAGGGATAAATCTTAAAATTATATATGAACTTCGGTCTACTGTGTCATGTCATACACAAATTTTGACTTTGTGCAATTTTATGAATGACATTTTAATTAGATTCAATTTTCACAAATCATTAATACCATTATCGATATATAATACCCTTTTAAGTTTATATATTACATGCACAAATGGTTATACTTAAGCATCATAAAAATGCATTGATGTATTACTTTAAATGTGCACAATTGAATCAAAATTAAAATTTTATTTATGCATTTGAACCGCATTCAAAGTTTTATCTTTATAATTACACGAATAAAATTTTATGTATTGATGATAAGTGCTAAAAGTAACATGTTTTAATCCCATATTCTTAATGCAATTTTGGGTGATTATTCGATGTTAATGGTGAATGTTATGCTCCTAATCCTTTAAATTCATGATTTTATTCTTAGGAGAGCATTTCGGAGCAAAAGGAGCGAAAAGCGAGCGAAAATCGAAAAATTGGCCACACAAGCTGACCCATTCCACACAACTGTGTGAGCCACATGAGATGCCACACGACCATGTGGCAGACTGTGTCGATTTTGCGAATTTGCTCCCTAAACTGCGGGAAAATGCTGTTTTTAGGTTTTTAGGCATTCTAAGACGTATAAATGACAAAAATAAGAAGATAAGAGTGAGCCGTCATAGAATATTCAAGAAAACAACTTGAAAAACATCATTGAAGCCGATTCTAAAGTAGATTTCAGTCAAGATTGAAGAGTTCCGGTTGATTTCTTAGGAGATTATCATGAGTTCCTTTATTTCTTTCGATTATACTATCTCTTGGTTGTTTTTATTTGCAAGCATGAACTAATTTTTTTAAATGCCTAAGGGAGATGAACCCTATGATTAATTTTGTCTTTTGATTTTTATTTTACGCAATAAATACTTATATCTTGTTCGTAATTATGTGTGCTTAATTCTTTGTTTGATATTTCTAAATTATTGATCCATGTGAGATGTGCTTAAATCAAATGAGTAATAGACCTTGTTTAAGAGTAGATCTAGCATAATTGAGTAGAGTTGCATGCAATCTTAGAAATAAGACAACATAAATCTACCGGATTAGAATCAAATCTAATAGGAGAATTCATAAATCGAGTTAATGCGATAATAGGTGTTTTAATTAGAAAGAAATTTCAATTAATCAACCTAGAGTCAGTTGCTCTTACTCTCGAAAGAGATATTAGCATAATTTAGGGATTTCTATGGATCGAGATATTAAGTGAAGAAATTGCGTAATTTAGATTGATAGTGACAGATGAAATCTAGGTGAATTCTTTCATGAGTATTGTTTTGCTTCTTGATTGTTAATCATTTATTTTCTGTGTTTGTTAGTTAATTAATTTAGTTAGTTTTAGTTTTTAATCAATCACTCGAATTTATCGGTTAAATAATAGAAAGATGGTAATTACTAGTACTTTTAGTTTTCATGGGAACGATATTTTTGCTCACCATAGCTATACTATTAATTGATAGGTGCACTTGCCTTAGTCAAATTTTTAGTTAGTTCACGACGCATCAAGTAAATTGCACATTAAATTAAAGTTCATATATACTTTTAATATTTATTTATAACAATATTTGAATAAGTTAAAGTTATAACCATAATTTATAGATATAGTTTTAGTTGATACATATTGTTTATATATCCAAAGAGTTTTGCCATGAAAAATTAATATATACTCAAACATCTATAACTAAAATGATATAAATTACAATTGGATTGAAATCCAAAATAATGAATTTAATTTAGAGTAAATATTTGATGGAGAATCCATAGATAATAAAAAAGTATAATGTTACTTAAAATGTAAGTGTGTGAACCTTATTAGCATCATTGCATCATAATGAAAAACAATATGAGCATTGGTAGATGGATGTATCATCATCAATAATGTATATCGGTTCTTGTACCATGTTTTAGATGAGATCAGGTATTAAATATTTTTCATTTCACCTAGACCAGAAAATCTTGTAAAGGTTCCTTGATTCACTCACCATTACAAATAATGAATTTAAAAACTAGTACCCGCATTCAACATGTTTCATGTTGGACCATATCACTTAGAAATTTAAAGTTGGCTCTTTTTTCAAATTAAATTGTTTTCCATTTGCGTCTATTTGTCATTTTTTCTCCCATCAAATTGATGAATTTGGTGTTGTTTAGGATACATAATCATAATTATTTGGTCATAACTATTACTTTAATTATCTTTTATATGAATTCAAACTCAGCTTAACCTCTCTTGCATGGTATTTATTTTTATTTACAGATGGTTTCATGGTTTTCATTTGTCAAGCTTTCTCCTTTATCAAAATTTTGATTTCAGTACAAGATAAATAGAATAATAATCTCTATTATATATTGTTGCGGCTATCGCCAAGAAAAGTTTGGAAACCATCCTACTTCGCCTAACCGATGCAGCCTACCGTACAAGGTCCGCCTAACTGACTTTAGACTCGCCCTACTTCTTTTAATACTCCTCTCACATTTATTTTTAACTTGTTCTTTCGTACAATTTCTACAACTCGGTATTGTATTTAGCTAATTTCTTGCATTTTTAGGAGTTACTCTTTAAATGCAATATCTTGTTTGTCCATACTCGTGTTTGAGGTGTAAGGTCCCAATGCAAAGATAATGATGAGTTCTATGACACAGTCGGATATGGGAGCTGTGACCTTACACCCGAAGTGTTCGAATGTCAGAGCACCATTAGCGCAGCGAAATAAATTAATTCTGGCCATCCCAATTCAATAATTGGATCCAGACGACAGGGTCTCGAAATATTATGAAATGCCATAGAATTTGAGTCTATTTGTGCAGGAACTGCATTCCAATTAAACACTACTTTTCGAACTTCCAACAACAGCTTCGAAAACTCCAACCTCCATCTAATTCATCCAGTGAAAAATTGGGTGCTAAAAATAATGATTCAAGTCTATTGTGAAAAGGGTATGATAGAGATTAGGATTAATTTTATTCAAACCGCATTTAAATAGAGATGTCTCCCACAATTTTAGAGGATAAGAGGATTTAAAAATGTGTGTTTTTTAAAAAAAAAATCATGTATATATTATTTAACCAAATTAATTAATGTATTTAAAAATTCGATAAATAACATTTTTACCCAATTAAAATCACTAAAATATATTTAATAAGATAGTTTTGAGAAGCGATCAGCTATGGGTCAGAGTCTTGAAAACCAAGTACAAATGGGATGGTATCCTACCAACCTCACTGCATAATAGGAATTGCTCTCGTCTATGGAAATGCTTAAGCAGAGAGTATGGAAGGAGATCATTTGGATATTGGCAATGAGTCAATGAGCAAAAGATTAACTTTTGTAGGAACCGTTGGCTAGGAGAGGACAACCTGTTGATCCGTGCTTGTAAGGAGTCCAATTTTTTACCACAACCTTCCTATATGATCTCAATGATTGTAAACTCACATCATTAAGAAATTTATTGTATAACAAATTCTTCATATAGCCAAAAGATGAACACTTGAGCACTGAAATAATTATAATATATATATTTTTATCAAAGGTTGCATTTGAATTAATATATTAAAATAACACAACTTTCTTAAAAGTTTCAAAATGAAAATTATAAATTTCTATAGAAAAGTGTTAGGCTATGGAAAACCTCAATTTGTACCATAAACTATATTCCAACGGACACATACTTTGATATACAACCATTCCATGTTTATATATATAAGACTTGATCTACGCCACTTTGTTTTATGACTTGTTGTATCTTAAAGGTAAAATTAAAGTGTTAAGGAAAGTGATTCACGCTTGAAGTCTTAACTTTTCTTATTCCACCACATATTTTCCGAGAATCTTAAGTCTTTAAATTTATACTATATTTATTATAACGGCTCAAAAATTTCAGTTTTGGGTTTCGCGCTGAGTTGAGATAAGTTTGGTAATTTTTTTATTTCGAAAATTTTGGACAAAAGGATAAAATTTAAATTTTTAGTATTTTGAACTAATTTGTATTTTTACTTTACTTTCCAGATCATAAATTGAATTTTGATTTTGTTTTAAGAATTAAATTGAAAATTTAACAATTAATGTGTGACCAATCTTATAATTAAATCTTTATTTTTCAAATTAGTATTTAATGTAAGGTGGCGCACGTTGTGTGGTTGTTGTTATTATTTAGTTTCATTAGATAGTATTTTTATTAAAGTTTTATTAGGATTTTTGTGATATGTTATAAGAATAATTACAATGTATTTTATTTAGGATTATTATTAAGATAATTTGATTTTAATTGATGATTAGAAGTCTTTTTAAATTAAAAGTCCCTAACCCTCAATTCTCTCCTTTAGTTGCCAGCCTCCAACTATTGCTACTTGTCGTCCACCACCAATTGTTGCCATCAATTCCAAAAATTTCAATTGTTTTGGTGCTACTTGCTATCAGTTTTTGTTGCCTTAAATTGCCATTGATGTAGCGTTGAGCGACAACACTGTTGAGTTATTGTTTTGCTGCCAATTACCGTCCAGATTCATCTCAAATTGTTGCTGCCAATTTGCTAGTTGTTCTTGATGCCTTTTGCTTCAACTTCAATTGGGCTGTAAGCTGCTTCATGTTTGCCTATTAGTTGCTGTATTTATCTTCAAACCAATTGCTTCAAATTTTGGCCCACCACTTGATTCCATTATTTGCTGCTGCTCATTGAAGGTTAGATTAATTAGTAATAAAACTTGTTCCATAAATCAGCAAGAGTTTTGGTAATTGGAAGATGCTAGCCTGTTGTGTATAGAATCTATTTCAATAATTGAGACATATTGTTAAGCTAATAAATGAAGTTAGTTATATTAGGGACCATGATAAAATTTCGATGCCATTTATTAGCTTCGCTTAATATTAAATTTAGGATTAAGTTAAAAATAATGTGATATTTATAGAAGATTAGAATAAGAATAGCTTGATTGATTTGGGTCTTAATAAATAAAATTAGGTAGATTAAATTATAAATATTGGACATAGACTAATTGCCATGAAGATGGTAGCTTAGATTTTTAATAAATTCGTGTATTTTTCTATATTAAGCAAAAGAGTTAGACGAATTGTTGATCACGAGGATTGTTAGGATTGGTCGCTTCTAAGCATCAAATGCTTAGAAATTCAACTTGTGATCTCTGAATTTTGATTACTTTGTATTATGGTTATTTTAAATGCATTACTTCTTAAAAATTATATTATGAAATTGATTTATGTTAGTTATGAATGTGCTTATAAGTTATTTTTATAATTATAAAACTATTTCGTATCATATGACGGAAACCTTTGGACATAATCGCCATGCCATAGAGTATAAAAGTCCCATATTGTTTATTGTATTATGCAGGCTGCTTAAGTGTTCGAAAATATCATTATTGTTGTGCATTGTACATTTGGTGCATTGGTTGGCTACGTTGCAAACATTCGCGCACCAAAGCATCGCTGTAGTTATAAGAAGTGCATTGCCTCTTCTTTATTGCTTGTACTCGTTTGTCCAAATGTACTTCTTACTAGGGCTAATTTGAAAATTGTGAATTTTTTTTATGAGTTATGAAATTTGACAAATTGCTACTTGCTATGAAAAAAGTGAATTATGTTGATGAATTATGAAAAGTCATTCATTTATTATTTTTATATTGTTATTGAAATTTATTAAAGATTTCACTTACAGTACTTAGAATAATTTTAATATTTGGTAAAGTTAGAATTTGGAGATCACCATTGAATTGTTGTGAAGAATCTTCGCACAAATCTTTTCATGATATTACATGCCAAATGTTTTAGTTCTGTTAAATGGTTTTATTGTTTTAATAATATTTTTTTTATATAAGCATGTTTATAAATATTAGATTTTATGTTTTAATGTGCTTGGTATTGGCTTCTAAAAATGGTTTGTTCTCTTTGTCCGATTCTTATTCTT
Source organism: Gossypium hirsutum (assembly GCF_007990345.1). Taxonomy (NCBI): domain Eukaryota; kingdom Viridiplantae; phylum Streptophyta; class Magnoliopsida; order Malvales; family Malvaceae; genus Gossypium; species Gossypium hirsutum. The sequence goes on along the minus strand of NC_053445.1, from coordinate 41,401,003 downwards.
ATCTGGCCAAGGTTGAATGGGGGACAATAGGGATACTAAATGGGATTTAGTTTGGAAGGTACGAGTGCCACAGAGAGTTCAGAATTTTTTGTGGCTAGCTTTACGTAATAGCCTTCCGACTAATATGGAGAGGGCAAGGAGGGGTTGCCTCTTGCAGCCTTTGTGGTCTATTGGAAATGGAGCAATGTTGACTCATCTGCCAATATTTTTGGTGGTATGGAGAATGGAAGATCCCTATCTATGTGGCTAACGACAATATTCAACATCTTTGCCCATTCTCCAGTTTGTGCTGATGGGTCTCGATTTGAATGGGACGTTGATATGTGTTCTGTGCTCTACCCCGAATCGATCGAGTTGATAATCTAATCCATGACTTTGAGAAGGAGGTAAGGGCTTAATTTGCCTCTAGTTTCCAACAAGGCATTTGAGATGTAAAAGAAGTGTGAGGATGACGATTTGTCAACTTATGTCAATATTAATATTAAATCAAAGAAAGTAAAGTCTCCAAGCAACAAAAGAAAAATGAAAGAAAAAAGAAGTAGAATATGCAAGAATAAATTTCCAAAGTCTGATCGTTTGGGAAAAAATTGCAAATGAATCTTTATTCGACTCTAGTTTTCTCAATCAGAAGTAGGCCTTGTACAGAAAGGAAGCAAAGGCTGGAGATCTTATAATGTCACAAAATTTTCGGTATTAGAAATAATATTATTTCAAAGTTTAGATAGTAAACCTTTGGAGAAAAAAAATTATCGTGAGTGGGATCAACAAAGAGGAAACATGGAGGAAGAAGTGGTGGTGCCAATAGAGGTTGGTTCACCTTATTTGGGCGGAGAGTAGAGAGAATGAAAGTGGCGGAGGTGAAAGCTGGGAGTAAATTGGTAGAGTGCAAGTATGTTAAAGTGCCGATTCCTTCTTCATTGTCTCGAGGACTATTTATTGGCGAGGTCTCATATTGGGTGGTATTCATATGGCAGACCCACTATCAGGCCATCATTATGGGACGTGTGGGGCGGAGGTCTTTGATGAAATGAAGATGTCTATAATGGGATGTATTCTGTTATTCTTTCTGATTTGAGGCACAAAGTAATTGAACCTATATGAAGTTTGGTAACCAAAAGAATCACATTCTTAAAAAAAGATCCGGTGCCTAGAAGAACGAATGCTAGCTACATTTTGGAGAGCAGCTGATTGGCTTCCTCAAATAGCTGTCTCCCGTCTGGCTGGGTGGTTGAACCAGGAAGTAAGGCTTCCGGTGATCTTCCAATCTGTAGTGGGTGGAGAATGCTCCTCATGTAGCTTTCTATATTTCCACGTGTCCCCATTGGCGAGGTATAACAAGTGTGAATGTAACTTTTGAGTTAAGAATAAACTGAAATTGAGGATATATAGCTGAAGACGGGAACATCCAGGAATTAATTGGGTAAACATGGTAATTGGGGAATGACTGCTTTACAATGACATAAGCTAAGGAAGACTTAAAAAGAGAACATATGTACTGAACTTAGGGAATGACTTGTTTTTTGATTTCTTTTCTTATAATATTGAAACAAGTTTAAATTTACATTAATTAAATTTTATTTTGTATTTAACTATTATAACGCATACTGACAAAGTAATTTTTAATATATATATATATAGATCTAATAAATCTTTTAATTTAAGTACATTGGAATTTAGAGAACTGGCGTATATAAAATACACAGAAATTTTCAGGAAATAGAAATAAAGTAATAGAAGTAAATCAAACACAACTTACGACAAGAGCATTGAGAGAAAACGAAAATTGAAGTTTTATTCCGTCGTATTAATGCTTTATTATGATTTATGATATAGGAGGTGCAATTTTTCTTTTTAAATATAATCTCCAAGTCTAAAAGGAGCCGCTATTCATCCTGGGAGTATAGAACAATACTGGTCTTCCATCCAATGGTTGAGTTGGCCTTGCATTTGCCTCAAATCCCTGAAAAAGAAACTCAAAATTTGTACTTCGGTTCAACTAAACTTGATTTAATGAACACTTACATCGTGAACAGCATCCCTTAAAGCCTTTACTTGGTCCCTCGAAACAGTTCTCACCTAATATAAGAAACAGCAGTAAATTAACTAAAGAAAGAAAAAAAAGACCAATATAAAGTAAGATGATGTTTGTTGTTTAGTTGATAACTTGATATTATGAAATCTGCTACTGAAATTACCTTGTTGATGACAGTCCAAACAACACCCTCAGTGCATGGAGGAACTGTAAGTGAACCCATATATCTGAAATACTTTCTGCTACCAAATTTGATATCTCCTGGATTAACGATCCCCAAATGCTTCTCTTCTTTTCCATTAATGGTTTTTATGTGGTGGAAAAGCTGCACAAATTAGAAACCAAAACAACTTACAAAGTACCCTCAAATCATTTATTTTTTCAAATGTATATGAACTATTAAAAACAGTCAAGGGAAGGGAAGCTGTTGAGCAGGCATACCCTAGTGAGGAAGGGATCAGGTCGGCCGTATTTGTAAACAATTGCAATAACTGCAATCCCTCGATGAGCACTTATATGAACTAAATGAAGCTCCAGCTCATATCTGTTTTACAAAATAATAGAACCAAAATACATAAAGGACGGTTGTTACATGTATGATGGCCGATGAGCAAAATACAATACATCAAACTGAGAGCATATAGAGATGAGATATACCTGGTTCCATTAAATGTGTGCTCGGAGGGTGAATGCCAATGACACTGAAGCAGTTCATAATCAGTACCGTTTATATTAATTTTTCCTGCTTCTCCTTTCCACCTTACCTGATGGTGAATTCATCATCACTCAATACACATGAATCGATGTTCAACAACATATTACAAATTGAGAGTGCATATATAAAGTTGTAGAAATTTACCGTAATGTCATGTCCACGGTTCTTGACAAGAGCAGGAGCTGGTTTATAGTCCCTTTTCAATTTTCCCAGATTTGGCTGAACTTGCAGTTTTCCGGTGAGAAGATCTATTGGAGACTGCAATTTCCCAGTTTCACAAAGTTTCCAATCTGGATTTAAATGCCCCCATTCCTTTGGTCCCTTTCCACTTCCTTCACTGTAAGTAAATGGACTTTCGTTGCCTGTTCTCGGAAGAAAAAAAAAACCAAGATTTAATATTTAAATAAAACTGGAAATAAATGATAATAGGGTAAACTACATCCAAGATTACCCAACTGATGTAAGTTTTACACTTTGGTCGCTCAACTTCAAAAAATCACAAATTGATCATTGAATTATTCAAAATTTATAAATTTGTCACTGAACTGCTAACTTTCTAACCAACTTTAGATGTGAGGACCGATAAATTTATATTTTGTTCACTCAACTATTAGTAATGTAGAATTTGATCACCGTACTATTAATAAGTTTACACTTTAGTCATTCAGTCTTTGCACCATTGCTCCTTAACCCGATAATCCAAATAATATCAACAATAACTCAAGCCTCAAGTCCTAGTAAAGCTGCTGTCAACCCCATGCCTCACCTCTAATCCAGCCAACTTGGCTGGCTTTCATTCTTAACCCACTCACCATTTCCCCTTTGATCAAAACCATAACCTCAGAAAATTCACAATCAAACTATTCATTCACCCTTTCTTGAACCAACAACCAAATATTACCACAACCACAATCAAAGATCAAAGCCAGTAAAAATACCCCCCAAAGAAGCAAATAGGAAAGGATACTTTCTTCCTTCACAACTATGCGAAGAAGGTGGTCCCTAAAATATTCGAATAGTTTAATGACCAACTTATAAATTTTTTGAAATTGAGTGACAAATTATAAATTTACTAATAGTTGAGTGACCTAGGGTGTAGTTTACCCTATGATGAATAGTGAGTTAACTGCCATTAAACATCCATTAACAACTTAACAGCCCAATGACTTAAATTATAACTTTTAAATAATTGAATGACCAATTAGTAACTTTTTGAAGTTAAGTGACCGGTGTAAACTTACTACTAATTGAATGACCTTAGATGTAGTAGTTTATGAAAATTTAAATAAAACGTGGGTTTTCACTAATTTTTATGAAAATTTGTGGCACTAATTTTTTTATTTAAGAAACAAGAACAAAGTTTGCTTCCAAAGGATGTAAAAACTTCTAAAACATGAACTACATACTTTTCCATTATAATAAGCATCAAACTTTTGAAGCAATTAAGTAATCTTCCTTGTAAATAAAACCAGGTATAAGATGAATGAGACATGCAGGAGAATCCAATCTTTTCCTTTTATATCAAGCACAAAGAAAAGGTTAAAAAGTAGACAAAGATAAAATGTCGTACTGGCAGGAGAATCTCCAATCAACTTAGTTATTAGCAGTCAAAAGAGTAAATAAAAGTAAAAACCCAGACAGAAGGAAAACATTTTAGGCTTTTGTGAATAGAACCTCATTGCAACTTTCTAACTGTATAAAACTATGATTATATTTTGTTGAGGCAATCCTTTGAGGAATAATTACATAAGGTTTGGTTAAAAGCCCAGATTTATGATCATAGCGATCAAGTCTGAAGTCTTAAAGCAACTGAAAAATTGACTGCGAACCGAATATAACCAAAAAAAAAATTCAAACTCATTTTTATATATATAGGAAGATATGTTAATTTAAGTATATATATATATAATATAGTTGAGTGTACTGTGTACATGTCTAAGATCACCCTTCAATTTAGGTACCGAGTAGGAAAAAATATTTTTCCTTTAACCATTAAAGAATGTCACAGTTAGGTTGGAGTACTTGTTTGAATGGTAACAGGTGGAGACAAGAAGATGACCAAATTAAAGATATGGCCTAAGAAATTAATAGATGATTCATCAAATACAATGGCAACATTGAACATGGTTTATTTGGTTAACTATATATATAAATTCATACCTCTAATAAATTACAAAAAGGTTGTCCTTAAAAGGCATTAAAATTAAATAAAACAAAGGTTCCCAAGCTGACAATATTTATAAACATGCAAGGAAAAACAAAAGTGAACAGATGATATTGCGAGTAATACAAACAAGAACAAAAAAATGGGATTCAGATCCAATAAAAGCTAGAAAATATAGGTTTGATATGTCTTATTATAATTAAGAAAATAGGAAGAAAGAAGAGATCAACCATACCTACTTCAGCAAAAGATGCAATGGCTATTGGAAGAAGATAACAGAGAAAAGAAATGAAGAGAATGGAAAATGTTAAGAAATGGCTTAAAATTGGTAGTGGATTGTTGTTGTTGGTAGTGGGTTGTTGGTGGTAGTGGATTAGTGGATGGTTGTTGGTGTCCATTTTCAACCACAAATCTTTGCCAAAGTTTTGGACAATTATGTCCTTGAACTCTCTTATAAATAGAGAGGTTCATTAGCCATATTGATCATCCCAAACCAAGAGAGAGCAAAGCTTGTTCTTTGAAAGCTAGGATTTTAGCTTTCGGGTTTTCTATAGGGGTTGAGAGTTGTGAGGTTCTCGGGTTGTGTCTTGAGTGTAAAACACTTGTAATCTTCATCTTGTTATAGTGAAATTTCTTTTCGCCTCTGCCCGTGGACGTAGGCATTAAAGCCGAACCACGTAAATCCTTGTGTTCACTTTATTTTTCGTTCCGGTCAATTTACTTGTAGTCATATCGGAGTTCTCGAATCGATCCTTTCCGCAACAAATTGGTATCAGAGCATAGTTGAAGGAGTGATAATATTTTCTGAATTGCCCTGTGACTGCAGCTTTGTCTGATCTTTCACATCAGGAAGAAAATATTATCATTCATTCAAAGGTTCCAAATTATGGCTACAAGTGTTTCATCGACTAAGTATGATGTCGAGAAATTTACCGGGAAAAATAGTTTCAGTTTATGGCGCATCAAGATGCGGGCAGTGCTGGTTCAACAAGGATTGCTAAAAGCATTGTCTGGTAAAGATAAATTACCAAGCACGCTTTCGGAAGAGCAAAAGGATGACATGCTAGAAAGAGCACATAGTGCTATTCTGCTATGTCTAGGAGATGAAGTGCTACGAGAAGTAGCGGATGAGAAAACCGCGTCCGGTTTGTGGCTCCGGTTAGAGAGCAAGTACATGACGAAGTCATTGACGAACCGGCTCTACCTCAAGCAAAGACTCTATGCCCTGAAGATGGAGGAAGGTACACCTGTTTCCCAGCACCTGGATAAATTCAATTCCATTATCATGGATTTGAATAATATCGATAACAAAATCGATGATGAGGACCAAGCAATAATTGTTTTGTGTTCTTTGCCTCCCTCGTATGAGAATTTTGTTGATACAATGATGTACGGTCGTGATGACCTGACTCTAGAGGAGGTGAAAAATGCCTTAAGTTCCAGTGAGTTGAGGAAGAAAATCACTGGTAAGGTGGTCGAAAACAATGAAGGCGAAGGCTTGGTTGCTCGAGGAAGATCCAAGGCAAAGGGTGGAAGTTCAAGTAAAAGCCATCCTAGATCGCAGTCCAAGAAGAGAATACAGTGCTACTACTGTAAGAAGTACGGGCACATGAAGGTAGATTGTCCGAAGAGGAAGGAGAAATCAGAATCACAGGAGCAACAAAATGATCGTGCGAATGTAGCTGATGCAGATTCTTCAAGTGATGCCGAGATCGTTCTTGCAGTATCCGACTCTTACGCTGGTGGGAGATGGATTCTTGATACGGGAGCTACATTTCATATAAGTACTTCGAAAGATGCATTCTCAACATACGAGAAGCATTCTGGTTCAGTACTAATGGGAAATGACCACGCATGTCAAGTCATGGGGATTGGCACAGTTCGTATAAAGATGTTTGACGGTATTGTTAGAACTCTAACTGATGTTCGGCACATTCCAGAAATGAAGAAAAATTTGATCTCTTTGAGTACGTTGGACAAGAAAGGCTTTCGGTACTCTGCTGAAGGTGGAGTTCTCAAGGTATTCTCGGGTGCTTTGACTGTGATACGTGGTAATTTGGAGCGGGGCCTTTACTTCCTCGATGGTTCCTCGGTTACAGGTGTTGCGGGAGTGTCATCATCAGATGATCTAGATTCTGACACCACGAAGTTATGGCATATGCGGCTCGGGCATATGAGCGAGAGAGGCTTATCGGTGCTAAGCAAACGAGGATTATTGTCTGGGCAGTGTACAGGAAAGTTGAATTTCTGTGAGCACTGCGTCTTCGGTAAGCAGACTCGGGTAAAGTTCAGCACTGGGATTCACAAGACAAAAGGCACAGTGGATTACTTCCATTCTGACCTTTGGGGGCCTTCTCCGACAATTTCTAAAGGTGGTTACAGATATCTGCTTACCTTTATCGATGATTACTCGAGAAAGGTTTGGGTGTATTTTCTGAAGAGCAAGTATGAGGTTCTCATCAACTTCAAGCAATTTAAAGCTTTGATCGAAAATCAAACAGGAAAGAAGATCAAGCGATTCCGGACGGATAATGGCTTGGAGTTTTGCTCAGGTGAATTCAATGAGTTCTGCAAAAATGAAAGAATAGTGAGACACCGCACTGTTCGTCGAACACCACAACAAAATGGAGTTGCAGAACGCATGAATAGAACTCTCTTGGAGCGAGCTCGTTGCATGCGATCAAATGCTGGGCTCGGTGAAGAATTTTGGGCTGAAGCTGTTAATACTGCTTGTTATTTGGTTAACAGATCTCCATCAACAGCTATTGAGCTGAAGACTCCTGAGGAAGTATGGTCTGGTTCTCCTGCTGATTACTCTGGTTTAAGAGTGTTTGGCTGCCCTGCGTATGCTCATGTAAATGAGGGAAAACTCAAACCGAGGGCGAAGAAATGCATATTTCTTGGATACGGCCAAGGGGTGAAAGGATACAGGTTGTGGTGTCCTGATCCGGTTTCGTCCAAGTTCATCATCAGCAAAGATGTGACTTTTGATGAGTCATCCATGCTTCGATCCACCACAAATTCCCGGGAAAAGGAGGTGTCAGATAGAATGGGAGATCACGGTGTTGAGAAGCAGGTGGAGTGTCAGGTGGACGCTCCAATTCCTACGGAAGGTACTTCAGTCCAGGATGATCAAGTTGAGGTGCAAGATTCCGATGAAGATGAGTCACCTCAAGAAAAACCATATAGCATTGCCACTGGAAGAACGAAGAGACAAATCAAACCAAATCCGCGTTACGCTAATCTGGTGTCTTTCGCGCTCAGTGTGGCGGAGTCCATTGGTATAGAACCTTCCAGTTATAATGAGGCTGTCACGTGTGATGAGTCGGCACAGTGGGCAATTGCTATGAGTGAGGAGATAGAATCTCTTCACAAGAACCATACTTGGGAGTTGGTTAAGCCGCCAAGTAACCAGAAGATAGTTGGTTGCAAATGGGTCTTCAAGAAAAAGGAAGGCATCCTAGGGGTTGAAGCAACTAGATTCAAGGCACGATTGGTTGCTAAAGGCTTCACTCAGAAAGAGGGGATTGACTACAATGAAGTTTTCTCCCCAGTCGTAAAGCATTCTTCCATTCGTGTATTACTTGCCATGGTGGCCAAGTCTGATCTAGAACTTGAGCAGCTTGACGTAAAAACGGCGTTCTTGCATGGTGAGCTCGAGGAAACAATCTACATGCGTCAACCAGAGGGTTTTACAGTTCCTGGTAAAGAAGACCATGTCTGTCTATTAAAGAAGTCTTTATATGGATTGAAACAATCCCCAAGGCAGTGGTACAAGCGGTTTGATAGCTTCATGATTCAGCATGGTTACACAAGATGTGACTATGATGCTTGTGTCTATCATCGGAAGCTCTCAGATGGTTCGCACATTTATTTGTTGCTGTATGTTGATGACATGTTAATTGCTTCCAAAAACATGTCGGAAATCAACAAGTTAAAGTCGCAGTTGAGTGGTGAGTTCGAGATAAAGGATCTGGGTGCTGCCAAGAAAATTTTGGGCATGGATATTCACAGAGATCGCAAGGCGGGCAAGCTTCGTGTGTCGCAGAAGAACTACATTGAAAAGGTTCTTCAACGCTTCGGCATGGATAAAGCGAAAACTGTGAGTACTCCGTTGGCACCACATTTCAAACTCTCTGCAGAGTTGTCACCACAATCTGATGAAGAAAAGCAGCAAATGTCTCACATTCCATACTCGAGTGCAGTTGGAAGCGTGATGTATGCAATGGTTTGCACTCGTCCAGACATTTCACATGCAGTTAGTGTGGTCAGCAGATACATGAGTTGTCCTGGCAAGGAACACTGGCAGGCCGTGAAATGGATTCTCAGGTACTTGAGAGGTTCTGCAGATTTATGCTTGGTATATGATCAGAGTGACTGCACTAGCAGTGTCACGGGCTATGTGGACTCTGATTATGCTGGAGATCTGGACAAAAGAAGATCTCTGACGGGTTATGTTTTCACTTATTCTGGAGGAGCCATTAGTTGGAAAGCTGTGTTACAGTCTACCGTAGCCTTATCTACGACTGAGGCGGAATATATGGCGTTAGCAGAAGCAGTGAAAGAAGCATTGTGGATGAAAGGTCTAGTAAGCAGTTTGGGTTTACAACAGGATTTCACTGTTGTATTTTGCGATAGCCAGAGTGCCATACATCTGACTAAAAATCAGATGTTTCATGAACGGACCAAACACATTGATGTCAGATATCATTTTGTTCGGGAACATGTTACGCAAGGTGACATTGTTATCAGCAAGGTTGCTACCGAGAAGAATCCTGCAGATATGTTAACTAAGGTGATCCCTGCATATAAGTTCAAGCATTGCTTGGACTTGATAGGTATTCGGGATTGATTAGCGCCAGAGAGGCGTTTGGAAGAGGTGATCCAGTTCGAGGAATTCACTATGATGTTCAGCTTGGTAAATTTCAAGCCAAGGTGGAGATTTGTTAAGAAATGGCTTAAAATTGGTAGTGGATTGTTGTTGTTGGTAGTGGGTTGTTGGTGGTAGTGGATTAGTGGATGGTTGTTGGTGTCCATTTTCAACCACAAATCTTTGCCAAAGTTTTGGACAATTATGTCCTTGAACTCTCTTATAAATAGAGAGGTTCATTAGCCATATTGATCATCCCAAACCAAGAGAGAGCAAAGCTTGTTCTTTGAAAGCTAGGATTTTAGCTTTCGGGTTTTCTATAGGGGTTGAGAGTTGTGAGGTTCTCGGGTTGTGTCTTGAGTGTAAAACACTTGTAATCTTCATCTTGTTATAGTGAAATTTCTTTTCGCCTCTGCCCGTGGACGTAGGCATTAAAGCCGAACCACGTAAATCCTTGTGTTCACTTTATTTTTCGTTCCGGTCAATTTACTTGTAGTCATATCGGAGTTCTCGAATCGATCCTTTCCGCAACAGAAAATGTGATGGGTTCTTCATAACTATAAACGCACTTCATTTTCACTAAGTTTTATGTTATTGTTTCGGTTTGCTCACAAACATTCATTTTCCATTGAAGGCATATTTATACTGAGAGTGGGGCAAGCTGCTGCTTCTTCTTTTCTTTATTTTTTTCCTTTTTCTATTTTCACTATTCTTTTAACTATTTATGTGAAACTACATTATGTTGAAAAATATGAAAATCACATATATAATAAGGGTAATTACATGTTATTATTTACTATCATATAGGTTACCCCATTTAATTATTAATTAAAATATGAGTCAAATATGTGTAGATACTCTAGTAATTAAGTTCTAATCAAATTCTAATTAATGATGGACTAATTAGGAATTAGGACTAATATGCCAAAGTTATAAATATTAGGGTTATAGTCCCCAATATACATACAAGATATCTTTTCGAATATCTCATTTTAGTAAAGACAGAGCAAATATCCTCTGAATTTCTTGTGTGTTAATTTGGAAGATCAAATCTCCAGGATCCAGAAACACTTCAAGGAATTTATAGATTCAGGTATGCTTCCGCATCTAGTTTTGTTTTTGATTTATTCTTAATGATTTAACATAATAGATTTTGATTTATTAAGTTTTATTTTAGATTTATTTTACAATTCTAACAAGTGGCATCCGAACTTCGTCATTTGAATCATTGAGAACGAATAAGTTCTTTATTATTTTTGGATTGATTTATTTTTCAATTTTTTTTGGATTTGATATTTGGATTATATACTATCTTGAATCTTTTGGATTTACATTAAAATCGGGTTTATAGTTAATTAAAAGGTTTCAAAGAAATTGCTTGTAGCGTTGTGAAATTTGGAAGTCGTTTCTGGAAAAATATGACTTTTCTGTTTCGGTCTAAAGAATTTCATGTAGTCAAAGTTATTGTTAGTCTCCTATCGGTACTGTTTGGTTAAGCTTAACCAATCAAGAAAAAGCTGAGATTTATGTTAGAAATTAGATGAATAAACTCGTTAAAATTGGGTCCTATATCCTTTTCACAAGGACTCGGTGAAATTTGCAGGCCCATTCTTTTATGATTTCATGTTTTACTTATTTCCATATTTAATTCTTAAATTATCATTATCATTGTATTATTATTATTCTTAAATTATTCATGCTTCATAAAAGAATTCTTCGAGTTAGAGTTTTTTTTTTGTCATTAAACTGGATAAGGTAAAAACTTCAAACAATCATATAGTTTATACAGGTGGATTACTCATTTTTTTTATGATTGTGATATTATGTATATGAATGCGTGCCTATTGATTTTTTTTGGGGGGTTATTCTAGTTTATTTGATAAATATACTATTGTTGAGACTTTGGGTGGTGTACCTTATTTGGTCACTTATTTTCATATCCTTAGATTTTTGTCTATGATTTGCATATCGTAAGTGAGTAATTCATAACAAACACGCTGTTCGTATTTTGGGAATTTGAAGTTATTGCTGGAATTTTTCTTTAGTTTCTTTGTTCCGTTGACTTTTGATTACTAGTTCAGGATATGTTTTTTTCCCTCAAAGCATGTTCTATTGCTGGTTGTTTATTTGCATATACCATGTTTTTCTTTTTTGGGAATTTTGATGTTGGATGCTTCAGTGTCAATCTAAACAAATTATGATTTTGTCAATTTGGTTTAATGGATATTTGTTGACGTTATTAATTTTATGTTATGAATATTTATTCAGTTTTTGGATATTTTGAAGTAAATTCATGTTAATCATAATATATGTTTAAAGAATTTGGTTTTAAATTTGGTGCTATAATATAGGTTTTGACATATGGTTCCAAATATTTAGTTAAATTATGATGATATCATTTATTGTATAAATTGTGGGATATGCCAACTATTATGATTTTGTTTTTCAAGTATCATGTGAATCTCTGTATAATCATACAACTTTGGATGTACATGGTAAATTCAATGTAAGTTTTTCTATTTGATTATGAATACATGTATATGCGTGAATTGCTTTGGTGTTTTTGTCCATGTCAAAATTATGAATACATATGCTTGTTAATTATTTGGCTTTGAACCACTACATTATTTCTGTTTGGTTTTGATATATATGATTTTGGAGAAAAAAAAACCAATCAAAGATTAAGGGTTTCAGTTTTTTTTATCACATTATTAAGACCACTTAATTTTGGGTTATTTCAGAGTCTATAAAATAATAAAAAAATAGTTTTGACATTTGACTATTGGGTAAATTTCAAATTTGAATATTGGTATGTTTATATATATATTTTAAAATAACTTAATTGAAACAATAAGTCACCAAAGTGATTTTTTTTTGTATAAATTATTTTGTTTTAAAATATAAAAGGTTGTGTGCATGTAACTTAAGTTATGTTAATATTGATCGGCCCAAATGAAGGTTAATAATATTGCATGTGCAACTATGGTAATAAACATGTGACAATTATTTGGTTTTACATGTGAGCAATAAATTGACCCAAAGGAAGATTTATGGTTCGACATGTTCTTATTGTCAATGTTTGATTATTACACTAATATATCACTTACAAGTTAATATTTTGTCCAAACATAAAATATTAATGGAGTGTCCGATATCTTAAGATGAGGTTTACCTTTATTCTAATTATTTTGGTTTAAATTTGAAATCTTATGTGAGGTTCTTTATGGTTTATGACTTATTCAACTATTATTATATTTGATAACATCATTGTATGTTGTTTTGGGATAAATATATATACATATATATATACTATTATCTTTTAATCTGATTGAAAGACGAAATTAAGAGAAATATCTTGAACCAAATAAATTTAGATTTTGGCTTTAGGTTTTAATTAAGGATGTCTAATATTTTAAATAGATTAGTTGAAACAAAATACCGCCAAAGTGACCTCTTTTATGTAGATTAGTTTATTTAAAATATCAAGATGATTATATGTTTTTGTGATTCATACGTTTATTAATTGACCCAAAGGTAAGTTAATATTTGACAGAATTTCAACGACATTTGTGGTGATAAATGTGTGACAATTATAAGATACTTTATGTGAGCAATATGTTAGTCCAAAGATTAATTCATTGTTTGACATAATTTATTGTCAATGTTTGATTGCTACAACAATAGTACCGCTTATTGTTAATATTACTGTCCAAAGACTTAATATTAATGTTGTGTTTGGTATCTTGAGATGGGATTAGCCATTATCCTGAATTTATTGTTTACTTATGAATATTGATGTGAGCTTATTTTTATTTATTTTTTGTTCTATATTCAACTAATTCATCTTATACTGTCACAATATCTGCTAATGTAAATTCTATACCCATACTTAATGAGACTAATTTTAATAAATGGAAAAGGCATTTACTTATAGTGATTGGTTGTATGAATATAGACATTGCACTAAGGGAAGTGTAACACCCATAACCCTTATCCGTTGCCGAAACAAGGTTATGAAGCATTACCAAACTTTACAGAATAAATACGAATATTTTATAACATTTAATAAACATATCAGAAACCAATTATAAAATACTCATATTGTCCTTTGTATGAGCCCTCGTGGCCCAATATACACCTTAGAAGTGAATCGGGACTAAATTGGATACTCAGGAAATTTTTCCCAAAATCTCAAAAATTTTCTTAGGAGCAGGGGACACACACCCGTGTGGCCGGCTGTGTGGAGACATGCTCGTGTCTTAGGCCGTGTGGGCATTCAATGTGAGGCACACAGCCGTGTCCCAGCCCGTGTCCATACCCACGTAACTCTCTGACTTGGGTCACACAGCCAACCACACGTCCGTGTGCTATGTCGTGTGAAAAGTACAAGGGTCACACGGCCAAGCCGCACGCCCGTGTGCTAGGCCGTGTGCAAAAACCTGGGCATTCTATTTCAAAATTTTAATATGTAAGGGACACACGGCCAGACCACATACCCAAGTGATAGGTCGTGTGTCACACACGGTTGAGACAAACGCCCGTGTCTCTACTCGTGTGGACGAAAATAAGCCATTTTATAGCCTCTTTTCTCACCCATACTTGACTTCAACCTACGCACCTCAAAATTTCATACATATAGGCCATAACAAGATCTCTAAAACAACTAATTCCTAACTTTAATATGGTCATATTATCACATATATTTTAACATTCTAATTAGAACATAAAATAATTCACACATGCAACCACTTATATCAACATGTTTTACCAATTTATTCATCACTGAGCCTAGGAACTATCCATCCATTAACCACACTAATACTATACCAAACATGATAAAACCATTCATATATAAGTTAACTTGAAACATAAACAAAATGTAATTATTGACATTTATACAACCATTTCAATCCTTATACATGCCATATAAACCATAATATGTATTGCAAATTCTACCAGAACAAGTTGGATAGTATGGCTCGATGTGCTGATCCGACCTTCCGACTTCTTGAAACTCTACAAAAAACATTAAATAACACAAGTAAGCTTAATGAAGTTTAGTAAGTTCGTTGGCTTTTAAACGTAAATCTTACCGAACATACTATAACAATTCATTTAAATAAATCATTCAATATACTATTCCTGCCAAACACAATTTCAATCGATGAATTCACTTATTTCAAATCAATGTCAATGATAACTTTAAATCTTCAGATATTAATTCCATATGTCACTTACCAACCCTTATCAAATCGGAGAACATCTTACGGATATTAGTACATCGTAAACTGAAGCTAGAATGCTACACAAAAGTACATAAGTGCTAAACAGAAACTAGAGGTGATCATGGGTCGGGCCGGGAAAGGTTCGGGCTGGGCCCAACCAAACCGAAAAATGGGCTTAAAATTTTGTCCAAGCCCGGCCCATATTAAATATATATTTAATATATATAATATATATTTGATTAAAAATAAAAAATATATATTTAATATATAATTCGGGCCGGGCTAGGCCCAGGCCAAAAAAGTTTTACTCTAGGCTCGGCCCGTTTTCTAAAAGGGCCTCATTTTTTTGCCCAAACCCATATTTCGGGCCTATATTTTTACCCGAACCCTTCCATTTTTTGGATGGCTCGGCCCATGATCACCTCTAACAGAAACCCATAAGGGTTGAACGGAAGCTCATAAGAGCTGAACAGAAACCCATAAGGGTTAAGCTGAAGCTCAAAAGAGCTGAACGGAAACCTAATAGGGTTAAACTAAAACTCATATAAGTTAACTGAAGCTCATGAGAGCTAACAGAACGTAAATACGAAAGTTTGCAAAAAATGCTGAACCTCGGTTTCCTTGGGTAATTTGCTGTCAAGTCCTCCTTTGCACTGAACGACTATACTTAATCCCACGTTCTGTTTGTTTCGAACATTCACTTCAATTTCATAACTTTAACAATAATTTTATTTTCAACAAATAATATGAATAAATACATAATACCGTTTATGAAATTAACATATAATATTAATGTAACACCCCTTACCCGTATTCGACACCAGAATAGGATACGAGGCATTACCAAAACACATACACTTGTAAACGTATTTATCCGAGTTATAAAATTTCATCTAAATTAAAACTTTCAAATTATTAAAATGCTTTTATAATTCTTCACAATATATCTTCAAATTATTATATTCATAAATAATAGGACCTACAAGACCCAATACATACTCAAGCAATTCAATGATTCATTCCCATTTCATTCAATTCACAATTTATCATGCTTACAATTCAAATCATATCACTAACAATTTCCATTTAATTTATGTACAATTCAATATCATTAAATTTAATACTAATACGTATTTACCATTTAACTCAACGTTTATCGATTATACCATTCATTGACACATTTATAAAATTCTCAACTTTGCAATGAAAATATCACTTTAGCTTAAATAACAACATCAATTCAACTCATCATCCCCTTTTTCGTCATTTTACACTTTAAGTATGAACTTACTATTTCATTACCTTTCCACACTTGTTTAACCAAAGTCGCAAGCTAGTACATTTAAACATAATTCTTTTTGGAACTAACCACATGATAAACCATTTCAATGCATAACTTATAAGTTTAACGTGGCATAATCCAGCCATAACTTGGCCAAAGTGTAACACCCCTAACCTGTATCCATCACCGGAATAGGGTTTCGAGGTATTACCAAAGATTACAGAATATTTTCGGATAATTCGAGTCATTTACAATTCACTATTTCTTCCTGTCAATCACAATTTCAAATGACAGATTCATGTAAATGAGCTCAATATCATTAGCTGTTTAACTTCCATCACTTAAATTCACATACACATAATTTATTAACATAACCTGTCAAACACAATCTCTAAATGACGAGATCACATAATTGAGCTCAATTTCACTGTTCAATATGTTTTATCACATAAAATTTGCTTAACACTTACCACAATTTGTCAAATTAGAGAATGACTTACAGAATTGAGTACTTCATTTCCTCGATGCAATAGTCCAACTATGGTCTTACACATAATCACATAACACACTTCGATGCCATAGCCCAGCTATGGCCTTACACTGAATCACTTACCACTTCTCTCTTGTCACTGATCAGAAGTACTCAACATTGCGTTCTACTCAATTTGAACTTATAATTCAATTTTCATATATATATATATATATATATATATTCTTTTATTTTACAATTTTCACAATTCAATAGCAAACATATGAATTAACATATTATGTTATTCCTAAAATTATCAAATAATCATTAAAATTTAACCATATGAACTTACAATTCGATTTTATAACATAACAATAATCATAATTTCATAATCACTATTTAAAATGAAACATTATATCATTTCTAATTCAACGTTTATCAATTAAAATCGGGAAAATGACCAACTTATACACAAGTCATTCATATACTTTCCTCCTCCTCCTCCTCTCCATTCCACATCCTCATCCTTAATGTGTATAACACACTTAAACAACATTATCCATACTTTCACTATTTTCTTGTATATAAATTCAAGCTGTCTGTCTGAGTCTGAGTCACTAATTTATTTATATCTAGAGCTACAGAGCTCCAAATTAAGATCGGTTAATATTCCCTGAAACTAGACTCATATATCTTTTTACCATAAAATTTTCAGAATTTTTGCTTATCCAATAAGTACATTTTATTCTTTAAAGTTTCTCCTATTTCACTGTTCGACAGTTCTGACCCCTCTTCATTAAAAATTAATTATCTCATTGCACATAATTCAGATAATGTTCACGTTTGTTTCTTTTGAAAATAGACTCATTCAAGATTCTAAACATATTTTATCCCATAATTATTTTTTACAATTTTTAATGATTTTTCAAAGTCAGAACAGGGGAACTTGAAATCATTCTGACCTTGTCTTACAAAATTTATTATATCTCATGATTTTCAATTCCATTGCTTACATCATTTCTTCTATGAGAAACTAGGCTCAATAAGCTTTAATTTCATATTTTATTCATCTTCTAATTCGATTCCCACAATTTTTGGTGATATTTCAAAGTTAAACCGCTGCTGCTGCCCAAAACTGTTTTAGTGTAAAATGTTGATTACCAATTTGACCCTAAACTTTTAATATATGACAATTTCATCCCTAGGCTCGGAAAATGAAATTCTTGCAATTTAATTCTTGATACAAGCCTAATAATTCTCATACATATAAATAACAGCCCATGAATTCCATTAAATTTTAGAATTTTTCCACAATTTCAATACTTTTCAAATTAATCCCTAAAACATGTTTTTATCCAAAATTCTTTAATAAAACACCTTTAAACATCCATTAACATATCAATTTCATCATCAAATAACAAAAATAATATGAAATTCTCAATGGTATCTTCCTAAACTTTCAAAAAAATGAGAAACTAGTAGAATACTAAGTTGGACCTAATTGTAAAAGTCTAAAAATATAAAAATTTCAAGGAAAATGTAAGCATTACACTTACTTGAAGCTAAAATATGGAAGACCAGCTCTAAACCCTCTTCCATGGCTGTTTCCCACCGAAATTTGAAGAAGAAATGGTCTTGAAATCCTTAAAATAAATTTTGGCCACATAAATTTTATTATAATTCCAATTTTG
The DNA here is from genome assembly GCF_007990345.1 of Gossypium hirsutum. Taxonomy (NCBI): domain Eukaryota; kingdom Viridiplantae; phylum Streptophyta; class Magnoliopsida; order Malvales; family Malvaceae; genus Gossypium; species Gossypium hirsutum. Next base: position 41,382,555 of record NC_053445.1, on the reverse strand, counting down.
TCCTTAAATACATAAAAATCTTTGATTTTTTTAACGGTATGCCGTCTCAGCCACTTAAGTTGGTCTATTTACTCTTTTAGTCCTTTATTATTTAATTGTTAAGCTAGTTAATCACTTTAGCAAGTTTTGCATCTTTTTAATTTAGTCCTTTTTAATTAATTAACTGCCGAAACGTTAAAATTTTTGACGAAACTTTAACACTACCACATTGACACTCTGTAAATATTTATAAAAATATTTACGGCTCAATTTATAACATCGAGGTCTCGATACCTCTTTTCTTCAATTTCTTGACTTAATAATTTTTTATAAAACACAAATTACTAATTCAAAAATCTCTTAAAAATCAGATTTGACTCGTAATTATTAAATAATAAAATTTACGAGCTTATTTTCCGAATTTGGTGGTCTTGTATGACTGATTTCAACTTTTCTAAAAATCGGGCTATTACAATTAAAGTTTAACCATAACTTACCTGGGTTAAATTGTGAAATTTGTAGTAGTTCAGGGACTATTCTGCTAATTTCTCTCTTTCAAGATTATCTACGGGCTCTTGATCTAAAATATAATATTATTCATTCATTAGAATATATTCTAATTCTAATTCACTTCACAATTAATACCCTTTAAATTTTAAAATTACATAATTACCTCAGCTTTTACAGTTTTTACAATTTAGTCCCTCACCAATTAGCCTATCAAATGAGCTAATTTTTCTCAATTTTCAATTTATCTAAATATTATAAACTATAATACAACCTTTGATCAACAGAATATTAGTATCAAACCCTAGTATTTAATCTTTTCACAATTTGGTCCTAAAATCAATTTCTATTCAAATCACTTGATAAAATCATCGTACAACAAAATTAAAGCTCTAAATCCATGTTAATTCATCACAAAAATCCAGCACTCATCAATGGTAACTTTCAAAATTACCCATAAAATCAAGAACTAATGACATAGATAGTTGGACCTAATTGTAGAAGTCTGAAAAACACAAAAGTTTCAATAAAAGAGCAAGAATTGAACTCACATGATGTAAAAATATGAAAAACCATCTTTTGAAGACTCTCCTATGGTGTTTTTGGCTGAGAATTATGAAGAGATTGCTAGAAACTCTTTTAATTGTTGTTTTATTTGTTTGATTTATAAAATTTACAATTTTACCCTTTGTTCACGTTGTTTCCTTATTTCTTTCATACTTACGCCGCCCCAGCCATATCATTAGGCAAATTTAGACTTTAAGCCCTCCTTTATTTACCACTTGGCTATTTAATCACTATTTCTTTAATTAGCAAGTTTTGCACCTTTTTCAATTTAGACCTTTTTATTTAATTAACTATCAAAACGTTAAAATTTTCTAACGAAACTTTAATACTAACTAAATGACACTCCGTAAATATTTGTAAAAATATTTATGGCTCAGTTTATGAAATTGAGGTCTCGATACCTTATATTTGAAACCACTTAACTTAATACTTTCTTCTAAAACACAAATCACTATTTCAAAAGTCTTTTTAAAATCATATTTAATTCATAAATACTAAATAATAAAATTTTTGAACTCACTCATTGGATTTAGTGGTCAAAAAACCACTGTTTCCGACACCACTGAAATTTAGGTTGTTACAACTCTCCCCCCTTTAGGAAATTTCATCCTCGGAATTTGATACCTGGAAATAGATTCGGATATTGTGATCTCATCGATTCCTCTATTCCCAAGTATCCTCCTTTGAACCAAGAAGATGCCACAATATTTTAACTAATGGTACTCGTTTATTCCACAATTCCTTAACCTCTCGAGCCAAAATCTTCACTGGTTCTTCCGAGTACGTCATATCCGGTTGTAACTCAATTTCACTCTGAGAAATTACATGCGAAGGATCAGATCTGTACTGTCTCAACATTAATACATGGAACACATTATGAATTTTCTCAAGTTCAGGAGGCAAAACTAATCTATAAGCTACCGGGCCGATTCTTTCGATAATTTCATACGGTCCGATAAATCTTGGGCTTAACTTTCCTTTCCTACCAAACCGTAACACCTTCTTCCATGGAGAGACTTTTAAGACCACTCGATCACCAATCACAAATTCTATATCTTTTTTTTTCAAATCTACATATGATTTCTGACGGTCAGAAGCGACTTTCAAACTGTCTCAACTGATTTGAACTTTATCTTCAATTTCTCAGATCAAATCAACCCTACTAGCTTGGATTCACTTAGTTCAGACCAACACAATAGAGTCTTACATTTTCTCCAGTAAAGAGCCTCAAATGGTGCCATTTTTATACTAGATTGATAACTGTTGTTATATGCAAATTCTGCCAAAGGTAAATACTTTTCCCAGTTGCCACCAAACTCGAGTATACAACATCTCAACATATCTTCCACAATTTGAATTACTCGTTCTGATTGCTCATCAGTCTGAGGATGAAACGTTGCACTGAAATTTGGCTTTGTACCCAAAGCCTCTTGCAATTTACTCTAAAATCTCAACGTGAATCTCGGATCTCGATCAGAAATAATGGATATTGGAACGCCATGTAACCTCACAATCTCTAATATATACAATTCCACTAATTTCTCAAGTGAAAATTCTGTTCTGACAGGAATAAAATGTGCCAACTTATTCAATCTATCAACAATCACCTAGATTAAATTTTTCTTGCTTGGAGTCACACGTAATCCGGATACAAAATATATCGTAACATGCTCCCATTTCCACTCAGGAATCATGACAGGTTGTAACAAACCCGTTGGTACCTGATGTTCTACTTCAACTTGTTGACAAATCAAACACTTAACTACGAACTCACAAATTTCCCTTTTCATACCCGACCACTAATACATCTGTTTCAAATCACAATACATCTTCATACTTCCCGGATGAATGGAATACATGTTATTGTAAGCTTTATAGAGAATATCATTTTTCAAATCTGAATTATTCGGAACACAAATTCAACTGCGATAACGCAACATACCATTATCATCAAGGCTATACCTTGAATTCAGATTATCTCGAACCATTTGGCCTTACGACACCAATTTTGGATCCTCATCTTGCAATTCTCGAATCCGCTGAAGAAACAAGGGTTTTGTTTTCAATTCTCTTAATATAGAACCATTTTCATTAAGAGATAAATGAGCGTTCATCACTAGAAGTGCAAACAAAGACGACTTTCGACTGAGTGCATCCTCAACCATATTAGCCTTTCTCGGGTGGTAATCAATAACCAAATCATAATCTTTCAGCAATTCAACCATCGTCTCTACCTCAAATTTAGCTTTTTCTGAGTCATCAAGTATTTCAAACTTTTATGATCTATGTACACGTAACATTTCTCATCGTATAAATAGTGTCTCCAAATTTTCAAAACAAATACAATTACAGCTAATTCAAGATCATGTGTAGAATAATTCTTCTCGTGCGGTTTTAACTGTCGAGAAGCATGGGCGACTACCTTTCCTGACTGCATCAGTACACAACCCAAACCATTCAAAGACGCATCATTATAAACAACATACGGTACACCCGATTCTGGCTGAGTCAAAATTGGAGCCTCTGTCAATATTTTCTTCAACTGGTCAAAGCTTTGCTGACAGTCATCAGACTAGACAAATTCAACATTTTTCTATAATAATCGAGTCAATGGCGAAACAATCATTGAAAATTTCTTGACAAAATGTCGGTAATAACCTGCTAAACCCAGAAAACTTCGTACTTCTGAAACATTTTTCAAAATGTTCCAATTCATCACTACAGAAACTTTACTCGAATCAACTCGAATCTCATCAGCTGACACAATGTGACCCAAAAATCCAACCTCACGAAGCCAGAATTCACATTTGCTAAACTTTACATACAACTATTTTTCTCTCAAAGTCTGTAGCACAATTCTCAAATGTTGTGCATGCTCAAATTTTGTCTTGGAATAAAACAGTATATCATCGATAAAAACAACACAAATCTATCCAAATAAGGTTGAAAAATCTAATTCATCAAATCCATGAAAGCAGCAGAAGCATTAGTCAAGCCAAATGGCATTACTAAAAACTCGTAATGGCCATACCAAGTTCTGAAGGCAGTCTTCGGCACATCACATTCTTTAACCTTCAACTAATAATACCTAGATCAAGGTCTATATTTGAAAGCATTGCGACACCTTTCAGTTGATCAAATAAATCATCAATGCGAGGTAAATGATATTTATTTTTAATTGTGACCTTATTCAGCTGTTTGTAGTCTATACACAGTCTCAAAGAATCGTCCATATTTTTCAAAAATAATACAGGTGCGCCCCAATGAGACATACTCGGCCTGATGAACCATTTATCTAATAACTCTTGCAACTGAGTCTTTAATTCTTTTAACTCAGCTGGTGCCATACGGTATGATGTTACTGATCTCAAAGCTTTTCTTGAAAGCACATCACTTACAAATTAAACTTCACGATCAGGTGGTAGGCCCGACGATTCCTAAGGAAACACATCAGCAAACTCATTAACAATTGGTAACTGTTCTAACTTCGATTCAGACTCCTGAGTTGTAACAGCCCGTTTTTTAGTGGTGTCAAAAATAGTGGTTTCGGGGCCACCAGATCCAACGAGTAAGTTTGTAAATATCATATTTAATATTTTAAAAAGGTTTTTGATATTGTGATTTTTGTTTTATAAGTCATTTATTAAGTTCAAGTGGTATAACTGTAAGGTCAAGTGGTTTTAGAAAATGAAGTATCAGGATCTCGTTTCTATAAACCGAGCTATAAATATTTTTATAAATATTTACGGAGTGTAATTAAGGTGGTATTAAAGTCTTGTTGGAAAATTTTATCGTTTCGATAGTTAATTAAGCAAAAAGGACTAAATCGCGTAAAGTGCAAAAGTTATGTTCTACAAGCTAAAGGTATTACATAGCTATGGAACTTTAAAGTGGAAGTCCTTATATGTTAAATAGACCATTGAAGGTGATAGTGGATGTGTATGGCTTGGCATTAGTGTAATTTTTAAAGTTAGATAAGGGTAATTTAGTAATTAGGTAATTAAAGATAAAATAAATAAAACAAAAGACAAAGCTTTCATCTTTATTATTTTCTCTTCACCAACAGATTATACAAGCAAGAAAGAGCCATTGAAGCTTGAAAATTTCAGCAAAATAAATCCCTTGCATGTAAGCCCCTAAACTATCAGTTTCTTGTAATTTTTATGCTTTTGAAATCATTGCAGCTATGTCTAGCTAGCCCGTAACTTCGATTTTGAAACTGTTAAAGATTTTGAATGTTGCCACTGATGAATCTTGTGATTTTTTATGTTAGATGATGAATTTGGAATGTTGATTTATATTCAAAAGTATTTTTGTTAAGTCATTTTAATGAAAATTTTCAATTAGGGACAAATTTGTTAAATTAATAAAAGTACAAGGATTTAATGTGAAATTTTTGCATAAATGGGCTGTTTTGGACACCATGAACATTCAGCTAAGCTCAATTCTGGGTAAAAATTGTTAATTTGCATGTTTTGGGCTTAGGGACTAAATTGAATAAAAGTAAAACTTTAGGGACAATTTTGTAAAATGTAAAAAATACCAAATATTGTGAAATGAATTTTTTTATTGTATAAATTAATATATTGAATGAAATTATTAATTTAGATCAAGATCGGGTGGAAAATCGAGGAAAATAGAAAATTACCAAAATTCCCCTAAACTTTGGTATTGCTGCAATTTAGCCAGATAAGTTCGTATGAACTATACTATGTATATTGTTGATTAAATTGAATGTTATTATATGAATTTTATTGAAAATTTATCGATATATATGTGTTAGTATACAATTTGGCTTATAATGAATCGAGGAAAGTTCAATGATGCACGACGACTATCGAGACCCGTTTGTACCTTAGGAATATTTAGGATACAAATGATATGTCATTAGGGGTTACCGTGTTTCGGGTGCTGGTCTCGTACGTCCTATCGGTGGTTGAGTTTCTGACATTTGTTGCAATTACTTGACAACTTGTGTGAACAACACCGTGTAGCTACGTTTTGATTGACAACTTGTAGCTCATAAGAGCTGAACGGAAGCTCATAAGAGCTAAATGGAAACCCATAAGGGTTAATCTGAAGCTCAAAAGAGCCAAACGGAAACCCAATAGGGTTAAACTGAAACTCATATGAGTTAACTGAAGCTCATGAAAGCTAAACAGAAAGGAAACATGAAAGTTCGCAACAAATACTAAACCTCGGTTTACTTGGGTAATTTGCCGTCAATTCCTCCTTTGCACTGAACGACTGTACTCAATCCCGCGTTCCGTTCGTTTCGAACATTCAATTCAATTTCATAACATTAACAATAATTTTATTTTCAAAAAATAATATGAATAAATACATAATACAGTTTATCAAATTAACATATAATATTAAAGTTTAACCATTCAAACTTGCCAGGGTTAAATTGTGAAATTTGTAGTAGTTCAAGGGTTATTCTGTTAATTTCCCCCTTTAACGATTATCTACAGGCTCTTGTTCTAAAATATAAGATTATTCATTCATTAGAATATATTTCAATTCTAATTCACTTCACAATTAATACCCTTCAAATTTTAAAATTACACAATTACCCCAGCTTTTACAGTTTTTACAATTTATTCCATCACCAATTAGCCTGTCAAATGAGCTAATTTTTCTCAATTGTCAATTTATCTAAATATTATAAACTATCTTACAACCTTTGATCAACAAAATTTTAGTATCAAACCCTAGTATTTCATCTTTTCACAATTTGGTCCTAAAATCAATTTTTATTCAAATCACTTGATAAAATCATCGTACAACAAAATTAAAGCTCTAAATCCATGTTAATTCATCACAAACATCCAGCACTTATCAATTGTAACTTTCAAAATTACCCATAAAATCAAAAACTACATAGATAGTTGGATCTAATTGCAAAAGTCTTAAAAACACAAAAATTTCAAGAAATGAGCAAGAATTGAACTCACATGATATAAAAATATGAAAAACCAGCTTTTGAAGACTCTCCTATGGTGTTTTTGGCTGAGAATTATGAAGAAATTGCTAGAAACTCTTTTAATTGTTGTTTTATTTGTTTAATTTACAAAATTTACAATTTTACCCTTACTTCACATTGTTTTCCCAGCCATATCATTAGGCCAATTTATACTTTAAGTCATCCTTTATTTTCCACTTGGCTATTTAATCACTATTTCTTTAATTAGCAAGTTTAGCACCTTTTTTAATTTAGTCCTTTTTATTTAATTAACTATCAAAACGTTAAAATTTTCTAACAAAACTTTAATAATAACTTAATGACACTTCGTAAATATTTATAAAAATATTTACAGCTCGATTTATGAAATTGAGGTCTCGATACCTCATTTTCAAAACCACTTAACTTAGTACTTTTTTCTAAAACACGAATCACTATTTCAAAAGTCTTTTTAAAATCACATTTAACTCATAAATACTAAATAATAAAATTTTCTAACTCACTCGTCGGATTTAGTGATCTCGAACCACTATTTCTGACACCACTGAAATTTGGGTTGTTACAAGAAGAACAACCCACACATCTCACTACGAAAAACACCCTTTATATTAAAAGGGGTTTGGAGAGGTGGAATCGTTTAAATTGCATGAGTCTATTGATCATGAAGCATATCATTTTAGAAGCCTTTAGGGGCACAAAATCTGAAAAGATTACTTAGGCTAAGGTTTCCTTGACGAAATTGAGAAACATTTTGCTAAAATCGATAAGGTTGAAATGACATCATTTCTCACTTCTTTGATGTATATAAAGTATAAGATTCGAGGAAATTCTGAGCCATCTAAGGGTTATGAGGTTTATGATCCCACAATTAGGAATATTTTTGAGACGAGAATTGCAACATTCTTTTAGGATGTTGAGTTTGGAGGGAGAAATAAGGTTAGAGACATTACTTTTAATGAGGAATTGAATTCTAACTCAGTTCCTATTATCATTTTTTATGATGTTTAGATTCTCATACCTATCATTGATTAAGAAGTGGATCTAGAACCTCAATAAGACAATGTTGAGCAACTCCCTATTCAAGATGAGGTAATTGTTCCAGAAGAACAAACTCAACAACCTCAAGAATGAACATCATTAAAAAGGTCCACTAGAGAAAAGGTTATATAGCTTTAGTAGAATATTTTGACCTTAAGTTGCATCAGATGAATATTAAGTTAATGGTTTCTCAATGGTAACATTGATCACACGTTTATATGGTGCAACTACAAAACTTTGTGTCTAATGATGCAAAGTTAATGATTTGCAAATTAAAGAACTTCATCTATGGGATTAAGCAGACTTCTTGTCAATAGTATTACAAATTTTATCAAATGATTATATTATTCAGTTTAGAGATGAATTTGGTCGATAATTGTATATACCATAAGTTCAGTGGGAGTAAGGTTCTATATTTGGTTTTATATGTTAATGACATACTACTTGTCAATAATAAGTTAAGTCTCAACCAATACTCCAAGAATGATTTTGAGATTAAGGAAATGTATAAGATTTCCTACGTCTCAAGAGTGGGAGTCTAATGTATGCTCAAGTATGTATGCGTCTGGATATTGCGTACATTGTTGGGATATTAGGCAGATATTTAAGCAACCCTGGTATGAACCATTGGTTAGCAAGCAAGAGGGTTATGAGGTATCTTCAAAGAACAAAAGATTACATGCTCACATATCGGAGGTTTGATAAGTTAGAGATTATCGAGTATACAGACTACAATTTTGATGGAATATTGATGCAAAATTTTGTCACTAGGGTGCAAATTGTGACAATAATTGGTAGGCATTTATTCCAATAACAACAAGAGCACATCAAAGTCAAAGCGCATAGACTTAAAGCTCTTGGTTGTTAAAGAAAAATTTCAGAGTGTTAGGTGTCTATAAAGCATATTGGGACAAACTCCATAATTGTGGATCCACTTACTAAGGGACTATACCTAAGGTTTTATAAGAGCACACTGCTCATATGGGTGTAATGTCATTTAAAGATATTTGGTTTTAGTGGGAGTTTGTACTTTTAAATTCATTTATGTTATAGACACATTTTTAGTTATTTCAGTTTATGGATATTAAGTTTATTTTATGCAGAATAAATTTTATTTGGTTTATTCACACTCTAATTTTGGTAAGGTTTGATCTCACTAAGGTTTGAGGAGGACCAGTTGGAAATAGATATGTTTAGATCATATTGCATGTAATTTCCATGCTACACATACATACTTGATCTATGTCATTTGTTTGTGTTAATATACGTGATCAGGGATGGATTTAGTTATGATATATGTAACGAAAGTCGTCTTGGTTCTATGTTAGCATAATTAATGGACGAGATTGTTTCGAATACCTTTTGAATATCATAGTAACATTTTTTAGCTCAGTTATATAATGACATGTAATTATAGAGTAATTAGTATATATATGTGGTCCAAATGTGAGATAGATAGAAAATATGGACATCACATATATAATAAGGGTAATTACATGTTATTATTTACTATCATGATAAGTGATCTAATTTGGTTAAAGTTTTATTGGGCTTTAATTATTAAATAAAGCATGCGTCAAATATGTATAGATACTCAAGTAATTAAGTTCTAATCAAATTCTAATTAATGATGGGCTAATTAGAAATTAGGGCTAATATGCCAAAGTTATAAATATTAGGGTTATGGTCTCGAAATTACATACAAGATATCTTTTCGAATATCCCATCTTTAGGAAAGAAAGAGAAAATATTATCTAAATTTCTTGTGTACTAATTTGGAAGATCAAATCCCCATGATCTAGAAAAACTTCAAGGAATTCATGGATTTAGGTACGCTTCCGCATCTAGTATTGTTCTTGATTTATTCTTAATGATTTGACATGATAGATCATGGTTTACAGTTCTAATTTTATATTAGATATTATTTACGGTTCTAACACATGATACGTTCACTGTAATTTGTGTATAATTTTTGGCAGGAACACTGTTAAGTTTGCCTGGTATTGATTGTCCAAGTAAACATGATTATATGGTTTACAGAAAGAAATATAATATGATCACTACATTTTTAATAAATGAAAAAGGGTGTATTAATGTAATTAATACAACATGTTTAATACATTTTATTTAAAAGCATGTGAGTTCTCTTAATCGAAGGATGTTCTATACTGCTGTATAGATATATGATCATTGTAAAACCTAATGTGATAAACACTTATTATAAAAAGTTGGTTAATACAAGTAATTAAAGATGCAAGGAAACAAAGTAAAACAATAATTTGTGTGTAATGAGATTTGGAAATAAGTTGGCACTTAGAAAACAAAGGTTATAGCTTTTGTAAGTGCTTAAGTGATAATATAAGTCGCTGCTAGAGGTGTTCATGGGACGGGCCGTGCCAGGTTTAGGCCGGCCCAGAAAAAATTTTGGCTCGCGTCCTAGGCCCGGGCCCGACCCTACCCGAAATATGGGCCTAAATTTTTGTCCAGGCCAGGCCCGAGAAAAAATTCCTAAGCCCGAACCTAGCCCGACCCATTTTTTTAATAAACACCAAAAATTTATTTTAAAAATAAAAAAATATATTTATTATATATTCGGGCCGGACTGGGCCGGGCCTGGGCCAAAAAAGTGGTGCTCGAGGCCCGGTCCATTTTCTAAACGGGCTTTTTTTTTGTCCAAACTCATATTTCGGGCCTATATTTTTACCCGAACCCTCCCATATTTCAGGCGGGCCGTCGGGCCAGACCGGGCCGTCCGGCCCATAAGCACCTCTAGTCGCTGCTGAAGGGGTAAACATAAGATTTGACATAAAATGGTTAATTAATATTGGAAATTTAGACATGGAAACATAGATAACGTGTTTGAAAGTCTAGCGTAAATTAGTATCATATGTCTAGGTAAATCAAATACTATTAATTGTGAATGAATATGAAACATATTGTAGTGTGTGTACCATATGAAATTATCTATAAAAGAATAAAAGTAAGTTGATACACTTAGAAAGGTGTTTTATTCTAAGAGTAACATTTTAAAAGCATATCTTATATAATTTTACTAAATTATATAGATAAATTTTTATATTTTTAAGTATGTGACTTGGAGGGAGAGTTTCTTAAAGGCAATTCTTATTAATGGTTTAATTTATCAAACGAGTGACTATAGAACATAAAGTTGACCCAGTAAATTATGATGATATTGTGCAAGAATGTTGATTCCAAGCTTTGGAAATAAGTTATGAATGTTGAAATGGATTCTATGAAATCTAATACGGTTTAGGAACTAGCAAATGTACTAAACGAGATTAAACCCATAAGGTGCAAGGGGATCTACAAGAGAAAAAGAAATGCAGAAGGAAATTTTGAAACCTATAAGGCTAGACCTATTGCAAAAGGATACACATAGAAACAAGGTCTTAATTATGAAGAAACCTTCTCTCCTGTAATAAAGCTTAAGTCCATCCATGTTTTCTTATCTATTGTTGCGACTCAACTACGGGGTTTGACAAATAAATGTCAATACAACATTCTTGAATTGTTATCTTGGTGAAAACATCAATATAGGGCAACCTAATGGATACATAGCTAAAGGACAATAGCATAAAGTTTGTGAAGTTGCTTAAATCCCTTTATGAAATTAAGCACACATCTTGCTCATAGAAGCAAAGGTTTGATCTGACAATCAAAACCTATGGATTTGATTAGAACATTAATGAACTTTGAGTTTATAAATGTATAAGATATAAATAAGTTATCTTATTAGTCTTGTATGTTAATAACATCCTACTCATTAGGATATTCAACTTTAGTGGTGCATTCTGATTATTAACTAATGGAGTGTATCAATAATATAGCTTAAAAACCTTGAAGAACTTGTATGTGTGCCACACCCCAAGTCTGGCGGATTCGACTTTAAGGCGTGAAGCTGTGAAGTTATCTATTTTGCATGGTGTAATCCGCCATATTACAGTTTTCTGGCGAATAGGAGTGTGGCGTATATTAACCGCCATAGAGGTGAATAAAAGTTTTAAGTTATTCTCATTCTAAGATAAGGGAATATCAAGTGAAGTATAAGTCAGTTGAGATACTGCCATATGCATAGTACGCCCAGTTTGTCTAAGTACTGTAGTAATTGGGTTTTGTAAAATGATCTAGTTAGGAGTTAACTAGATTGAATGGTAAAATATCAAATACACAATATTCTCATTTATGTTCCTCTCGAAATCTGTAGGTCATTGTAAAGGACAAACTCTGGATTCAATTGACACTTGTCGAGTTTCACTAAAGGGAAACTGGATATATTTATATTGTGAGAAGGATTAGTTTGGATGGTTTTTCTTTCTTTAAAATATACTCCCTAGTTCTTCCTCTTAGAAATGATATGTTTTCTTCTCTGGAAGCTAAGGATTTTGAATTTATAAGTGGATGTTCCACCTCCTGGTAAGTCTAAGAGCTCTGCATGATAAGTTTTTGAAAGAATAATACTGTTAAAAAGCTTATCAACAGTAGGTTATGAATATAAGGCATTGCATAGGGGTTGTTTATGATTGAGAAGTTAACAATTGGTATGAAAATGAGTTTTTAATGGTGAATCTATGTTTCTTTAAGCAGTTGTTGGTGCTGGTTCGAGAAGGGTGCTCGAGTTTAGAGTTCAAGCTACAATTCGAATGAGTGTCAGGTGAGTCTCTATCCTGACTCTTGCATGAAAACTGTTCAAGTAAAAGTGTATATATATAAATGATAATGACACCTCTAATAATTGATAAGTATATGAAGAATAGTAAAGATGATATATGTGCTATGATGATATGTATCAAATTTTGTTTGAAAAGAATGTTGATTGGAAAGTACGCATGTAAAGTCATATATAAGGAAAAATATGAATCGATCAGGTGTGTGAACAATTTGATAAATGAATTTTGAGTAATGTTCCTTTGTGAAGCCTCTAGTAGGGTAGTTATAATGCTAACCAGACTGACAGATCATGATATAAAAATAAGTGTAAGACCATATGATTTAGACTCATAACAATGTATGATATGAAAATACTCATGGTGTAGAATCTTGTAAGATGAAGATTAGACTGGTAAATCATGACATGAAAGTGTATAAGTCCATGTGGCTGAGACCCATGGCATAATATGATATGATGATATGAATGATCATGGTGAAGCCTTCGATAATATCTAATCGAATTGACAGATCACGACATGAATTTATGTATTGGTCCATGAGGGAGAAACTCATGGCACCTTCTGTGAAAGTTCGTCGGGACAGTAAACACATTATACTATATATTGACCTGTTTGGCGTGATTTATTAAACCTTTATGGATAAGTTTTGAGAATTCTTTGACAAATAAGTCTACGATAAGATTATGATACATTTGCAGTTAAGTTGGTTGAATTAGTTTTGTGGTGTAATTGAATAAGTCTTAAGGGAAGCCCTTGAAAGGAAATGTGTATCTGTATGTTCTAAGAGGGTATCCATCATGGTAATTTGTTAGCTTAGAATATGGGCATATTCGTAGTTATGAAAAATATAACTGTCAATCTGAGTTCGTTTGTGTTATATAGTGCTGAAACCTGAATATCTAGTATCCACCATATCTGGATGGCATCATAGCTCTTTCTGAAATCCTATGGAATCTAAGTTGTTTGACATCTTGGCTTATTCTGTTATTCTATAACAAGAATGTGTTGGAATTCTTCTAGATAATCTAGAATAATTCTCATCAGTATGAGTATGCATTGGCCTAAGATAGGATATTGTATGATTATCAGACTTAGTAAGGGTACCTGCCAAATGAAATATCTGTAAGTAGTATCCGTCAAGAGAATAGTATCAGTGATCAACTGTTCTGGAATAAACATTGAAGGTTGTTTGATGATAATAGAAGAGATTGTATCGTCTGGTAAGATCTGGAGATAGCCAAAGAGTTAAGTGAAAGATAATAAGTAAAGAACGGTAAGTGGCGTGTAAGTATGTATAAAGTATATATATATGAAGCTGTGAAGGTATCCGCCAAAGAAAAAAATGGTAATCCAAATAGTCAGAATGTAAAATTCAGCAAGAAAAGTTTAAAGGTATTTTGTAATTAAACTCGTTAAGTTTTTATAACTTACAAATGTTATGTTTATATTTCATGTATTGTTGTGAATGATTACAACAAGAGGGATGACGTCAGGAATGCACCAAGGAAGAGGCGAATTAAGTTATTATGCATACAATGGTCAATTTAGAAAAGTAACGTATAGTAGGATTACTCCATTTAAAGTCTTTCTTTAGTAAACTTTTGTATTGTAATTAAATTATGATAAGTCTGATGTATTATATTTTATTTAAACATTTTTCTTTGTTTCAATAATAATGAGATTTTAGATAAAATAATAAGAAAAATATTTTAAGTCAAGAGTTCGAAAAGTCTGTTTGTAAATTTTGTTAAGTATTATGTGTAGTAATACCCAAGACCCGAACCCAGTGATTCAGGTTAGGTTAAGGGTGTTACAAGTTGGTATCAAAACACGATTTAGTCGGTCCTCTAGCAGTCAATGTAGGAGATAGCCCTGTATGCATAATGCACTGAATTTAGCTTAGTCACTCAGGTATGTGAACACTTTTGTTTATGTGAAGGATGTTTTGTTATATTAATAAGGAAGACGGTGAAGGAACAAATGATAGCTTCATTAATAAAATCCAGAAAATATTACATTAATAATCGAAAGAAAAGTACAAGATAGAACAAACAAAAAATTTTAGTTTCCTCCTTTAGTAAGCTAGTTTGTGGGCTCAGTAAGGACTTCTTCTGTTTGAGGATGATCTTCGAGGTTTTGCTCCATATCTGTTGAGTCATTTTCATTGTCTTCAGCTTTGGGCATAGTGGGAATTAAAAAGTCAATTGATTGTTTCCATTCTCTTTGAAAAGATTCTCAATCATCACCCACAGGGTGGTAAACATTGAAGTTTAACGACTCAGTAGAGATATCCTTAAGTAGAGATATCCTTAAGGCAATTAAAGACTAATCTATTAAGATTAAGAGGACCTGCAGCCACTTGGGCGTGTAGAACTAAGTTGGATCCCAATTTTGGCATAGCTTCATTAAGGTTCTTTTTGGTGTCCTCCTAGAATCTTCTGAAAGCTTCTTCATTAGATTAGCGAAAACTTTCCAACTCTGCTTTGTGGCATTCTTCTTGAGCTTTGAGCTTCTCCTCCCAGGTGGATTCTTTATCAGCTAATTGATCTCCTCCTTTAACTAATCACGTTCAGTCTACGTCTCTTTATATTTGCCTTTCAAAGCCATGACATGGGCATCAAGTCTTGCAATCAGGCTGACAGATTCTTCATGATCTCGGCGTAATTCAATCATAGAGTTTTCACCAGTTTTCATAGCCTTCTCCAAATCTACAATTTTAGTATTATATCGATCACTAGCTTCTTCTAGAGCCCAACTCCAAAGTCCATATTCTACAAATAAAGCTTGTGATGATTTTGCCAAAAGTGATAGTGGAGATAATTCAGAGTTTGAGAAGAGATAGGAGAAGAGAGCCTCCTTCATATGCTGAGGCACAAATATGAACAAAGCTAAAATAAGACCTCTAATTATTGTCTCAAAGTCAAAAGAGAATTGATGCAAACAAATATAAACAAAACCTATTCTAGTTTTCACTATGGAACAAAATCGAATAATCAGTAGATTTTCCCAAAGAAAAGACTTTTGATGACAACATGCCATTGCTAAATGTAAGATGTATTAAAAAGTTTTGGGCAAGACAAGTGACTTTAAAGCGTTTTGAAGTGTACAGAAATGGTCCTTAACATAGTTTATTGAATATATATGTGTATGTATATATATGTATATGTGTGTGTCTGTGTGTGTAGGTATTTGGGTAGATAGTAAATAGAGATTACTTCTTTAGATCGCCCTCATCTTTTCTTAGCCATCATTGGCTTGTTCTTTAGATTTGTCAGTCTTCGAACCTTTCCAATTCTTTGCACGCACCGTGTTCTTTAAATGCATATTTGATGTAAAATAAATTACAAAAAATACATTTAGCTTACTGTTAATATTTATATATATACGTACCATGTTAATATATTTTTATATAGAAAAAGTACAGATACCATTAACTAAGATAAAATTTTAAGAATATGTTTACCGGTCCAATTCAGTTTTATCGGTTCTTTAGTGATTGATACCCACTAAACTGGAGTGCCCAGTTCTTTCCAGTTCAACTAGTTTACCTTGGATGTCAAACTGGGGAAATATGGAGGTCAGACATGTTGCTTGATATATTAAAAGAAGTTAGAATTAAAACTAAACCTGTAGTGCAAAAAGTGAACAAGAAACTATACTATAAGCTTGTATGAAAAAATCATCCATTTGAAATTTCCCAAAAACATAATTACATCAGTGATGACACTGCTGGGGTAAAACAAAGCAGTACCAAACATAAAAGCAACAGTGGGTCCACTGAAGACCTAAAACATCCAATTTGCGAGACTAAATCATCAACTCTGTTTCATACCCCAGCATTCCTGTCACAAAAATCCTTGTTCTATTATTGCCTTTTGTGGAAAAGAGACTGACCCAGAGCCATCATAAAACACCAATCCACAATATCTTCTATTTTTCTTAATTACTAAATCCAATCATCGTCACACTTTTTACACTCACTTTTGTGTTTCAAAATTCCAAACCACCCAACCCAACCCAATTATTTGTTTGCTAGAGCAGAGCTGCACTTGCCGTTCAGCAGAGTATTGTGACAGTTGCAACATATCACGATTCAAAAATCTAGTTCTCCTTGCTAGTCTTGGCTTACGATTGTTGCAGCATATGCATACAATGGATAAATCTTGGAGACCAACAACTGTTGCAACACTTTTGCAACGTATCCATTCTAAAACTGTGTTTATTTACCTCTGATCATACCAATGGAACTCACTTCTCACTGTTCCATTCAGAACTTGTGTTATTAATTAGAAACTACAGCAATCTGTTAAATGAGCATAATCCTTCTCTGACTCTCCTACCATCGAGAATGTGAATTCCTATAATCATTCCAATTCCCCCGCCAGTATCGTCTGCTTGAACTCCTCTCATAATGATAGCCATAGTCATCTCTTGCTCTTTCATAAGCATTGCTTTTGCTTTTGTTTGGAGCTTTTCTGATCTCCTCTTCAAGATCATACTCCGACCGCTGGTAAAAGGAAAATGGTAAAATGAAAACAAGGCAGAAAAAAAAAATTAAAAGGTAGTCTGTAGAAGAAACTATCAAAAAAAAAAACTGCAGGGGAAGAAAATATTACAGCCCTTTATCAATGTAAAGGAGTTCAGTTGAACTTGGAAGAAATGTCACAGCACCCAGATCTTTAACATTCGGATACAAGCCAACTCAAATCTGGACATCTAACTAGATCCTTTTGACTTACAAATGTGTTTAATACATATTAGTGCAAGTTGGCTCCAATGTAGACAATATTCAAATCAAAATGACAGACCATCAACCATCATTTCCTCTGATTTAGAGAATCTCCCAGTACAATTCAACAAATTTTCCGGCACCTATATGATGAAATCATCCTACCCGTAACTTCTTTATGGTCATCTAATTAAGGAATGAAACAGTTACTGAAAATTTTCCTATCATGAGTCTTAACTGTAGATTCTATGGGTGATTTCCAGACAGAAATAAGGGGAAAAGGATTGGTAGCACAGACAATCAGCAAATAATGAAGCAGAAAAACTAAGTTGTAAGTTGACGACAACTATGATGGAATGACAAACTAGAAAGCAATTACACACAGAAACATCTCAAATTTCAATCAGATGGATAGCACACCTTCTCAGTATCTGATAGTACTGCATATGCCTCTCCAATCATTTTAAACAGCCTGTCAGCGCCCTTGTGAATTTCCTCAGCAATTTCCTTCCAGAGTTGCCCCTCATCTCCAGTTTCACTCCTTGCCAAGAATTGACCAGCCTAATTCGACACAAGAAAAGCAAATAGACTGCCATGACAAACTAGTCATATGAAAGAATTCAATTCACTAAGTATAGCAATGTCAAACCTTGTCTGGGTGATGCCTAAGAGCTGCTTTGCGGTATGCCTTCTTAACATCAGATGTGGAGTCCGATGGTTTAACTCCCCTGTCATTGCAATTAAGAACTCTTTTAGAAGACTAAAATAAAATTGTCACTGCTACAAGCTGAGTATCTGAACAGGGATTATCAAAAGAATTTCTTCTGGGTCCCCCATCTCTGCACTAAAGTAGGCTAGAGAACATGCTTTTCCAGTTTTACTGCTTCCAAACAAAAAAAACCAAGTATTATCAAAACAATGGTTACAGAGAAGTAGACCAGAGAAAATGCTTGTTCCAGTTTTAGTACTGATAGAAGTTCCGCAAAGATTCCCACTAGATGATCATGGCTATGACTTGGAATCAAAACTATCACTTGAGGATAAGAATTTCAATACAGAATCATTGAACAAAATTGAAACATGTGCTTTAAGTGATAGAGCCTAGAAAGACACTAATTATGCTGCAAACTGTATTCTCCAAAGACATGCAAATTTAATCAAATTTTATACAAGATGCAATGCTGTATTAAATGAAGACCACAAGCAGTTCATCCTCTTTGACTCTAAGTTGAAAGCATAATACATTATAGAGAAAAACTCTGTTCCTAGGCTTCGCAAAGAACTTACAAAATGAGGTATAAATTTAAAGGGATTTCTCTTTTAGCTTCTTCTTGCATGGATGATAACCGCCGCTGAGCTTGCCTTAACTCTTTTAAGTTTCCAGTAGATTTATCCTTAGTGCCAGACTGGTGAGATGTTTTATCACATTGCTTTTCAAGAATTGAGATAAGTCTTTGAAGATCGCTAGATGCTTGTCCATAGTCTCTGATCATCTCATGTAATGTTGCTCTCCTGGAAACTGCCTGCTTAGCAAGCAGGAGCAGTCAATGAGTACACAGTTATGCAGCAATGGTAGTTATAATAATTTTAACATGAAAATCAAAATGGTAGTTATAATAATTTTGACATGAAAATCAAACACACAAATGTAAAGACAAATGAGGAAATGAATAAACTGCTTTTATATCTATGACATGCCTTCCCTCACCATTCAAGCTTTTGATAGAGATAAATTTAAACTTGTAATGTCCATAAGAAACCTAGAATAGTTATGGTACACTGGTTAATGAGCTCAATAACACTCAAGCTTTTTCATATATTCAGTTAGTTTTTTGCTCACACTTTCATAACGTATCTCAAAGAAGCATTCAAGAAGCTGTTAAGCTAAAAAATGCAAGGCACACAAGTGGTAGTAGATTTGGTTTAAGAAATGTATATTTCAAGAGCCAGAATTGGATCTATCGATGCAGAAGAAAGGGAGGTTTTTTTGGGAAAAGGTAAAGATTTATTGAGGATCATAGATCAATACATCCCAAGAAATATAAACCAGAAAAACTCCAACAAAACACAAGCAACACAGGAAAGGCATACAAACACGAACCAGAGACCAAAATCATAAACACAATAACGGAGTCAGCGTGACCAATAGATTTGGAGAAATTCAGAAAAAGAATGTTATTTTTTCATCACGAAGACAGCCACCAATACCAGCCAGACCAAACGCTCCAATGACAGATCCATCGACATTAAATTTAAGATACCCTAATGGAGGCTTCCATGGGGCAGGCAATTTGTGCTTTGAAGAATTTCTAGGGAGCAGAAATTGCAGGAGGCTGCAGTAAAATCAACTGTCAAAGAAAAGCTCTTAGGCCATTTTGCATGGTACCACCATGCCATTCTAAGTTTAATAATGTCAATAAGCTGATCAAAGACCGATGATTTGCCATTAAAAATAGTTTCATTCAAAAACCACTGCAACCACACAATGGCGAAAAAAGCCATAAACCAAATTTTGCTACATTTATCGGCAGGTAAATATATTGCCAAGCAATGAAGAAAGATAGTGGATCCTTCAGTAAGAATGATGCCAAATTTTTAACACAGGTGAAGAATAGGTGGTGAATTGGTTCCAACTCCAAACCACACAAACATCAAGTGGCAAAATCAGAGGGAACAATACCTCATTTGGCCAACTCAGTCTTCGTAGGGAACCTGCACCTAATGAGTTGCCAGAAATACTTCGACCTTCAGGGGAGCAATGAGACAAACATGCTTCCAACCAGTTTCCCTAACCTCGACATGGGTGAAAAAAAGCACAAAAAAGATATCCAGTATACTATCCGCTAGTAGAAGCACTCAAATAACATAATCAGCAATAGGAGGGCTAGGAGGTAGATTGTTGAGAGTTTATTGGAAAGCATTCAGTTTGCTCAAGTTCCTAATCAAAATGATTTCTTCTCAAAATTACATTCCAACTCCACTTACTATTGATGACAGTTCCAAAATCAGACAACTTACCCTCCTTTTAACAACAAAAGCATAAACCCGGGGAAAACACTCATTGAGAGGACAGGTACCAAGCCAGCAGTCAGACCAAAAGTTTATATCTCTCCCATCCCCTATGAGAACTTCAAATTGTTGTTAGAGGAGACATCCATTGGATCAGAAGAAAATAATGGGAGAACAATGTTTATCTAGACCTACTGTTAACTCTAGTGGGCAGGGGCGAGGGAAATGGCAATTTGTGGGTTGGTCTGTTAACTCTACTATCACCTTGAGGGGCCACACCATCAATTGACTTGAACGGATATCTGCCTAGAAGAACCTCCTTGTTCTGTTGTCCCTGATAGTTCTCACGTGCTTGATTATTCATATTTGTCCTTTGGAGCATCAGAAACTTTGGGGGAAGTTGACAAGCCTCTAGGGGAGTATAGACCCTTGACACTTGGATGATTTTATCATCAATCTTCTCATTGTTAGCCCTTGCAGTCGGTCTCTGCATCTCATGCTCACATTTGTATCTAACAAAAGAAAAGGTAGTGGACCAATACTTTCTCTTGTTCCAGTCCACGATATAAACGTAAACAGCCCTACCATACATGCAGAAAACTAGCCAAAGGGCAGATTTAAAGGTTCCCCCTAATTGCTTCAGTGGATATTTAACATATACCAGAGCCTAAGATGCTTCTAGTTTATAGACTTAATTTTTTTTTCAGTCATTAATATTGGATGCAGAGGTCACTTGTTAAATGGTGCTACCCATATGTCATAAGTTTAGAGAATGTTGTACTTGTTACTTTATATTTAGGTCGTAGTTCCCCACGTATTACCAGGTGGATTTAGGTTTGATGCTTAACAGGTTTTATTACATTTGGATATATACTTCACCTCCCAATGTAGCAATCTAAAAGGTTTAAAGGTTTTATCACTGATATGTTAGAACGATCTTGTTCACCTTGCTTTCCATATGTAATTTCTATCTATCTTCAAATGGTAATTATCATGGATCACATATTACCTACCAATCGCATCTTTGCAATTAAAATCAGTAAAAGCTCAAACTTAACATTGGATAAT
Source organism: Gossypium hirsutum (assembly GCF_007990345.1). Classification (NCBI taxonomy): domain Eukaryota; kingdom Viridiplantae; phylum Streptophyta; class Magnoliopsida; order Malvales; family Malvaceae; genus Gossypium; species Gossypium hirsutum. The sequence goes on along the minus strand of NC_053445.1, from coordinate 41,361,005 downwards.
CCGAGTGAGCAAGGAATTTTTTGAATCATGATGAATTAAGGGTAATCAACTATACTAATTCCATAAGTACCTATAAAGTAAGCATAGTTGGAAACATTAAAATCCAAGTCCAACAAGTTTATTTATGTCAATATTTTGATTGCATATACTAGATCAAAGAAATAAGCCTGACTAAGTAATGGGAAAGGAACCCATCAGGCACATACTCAAGATTTAAATATCAACAGTATAAAGAAAGTCTTGACAAGAAGATTCATTAGTATTTATACCATCGCCCCCAATGAACCAATCTTTGGTTATTAATAGAAAGAAGAGCCAAATCTCATAAGCCTAATAAAATCATCTTTGTAATAAAATCCATATAGCTTCGAAACACATACCTTGGTATAATTTTCATTAAGGGCCATTGCTAGACTGCAATCTGCAATTGCATCAGCAATTTGACCCAAAGCTTGGTGTGCAGCAGCACGATTACAAAAGCATATTGCTGCAAAAGGCCGTGATTCAACATTGCTCGACAAAGCAAGTGAGTAGTGTTCTACAGCTTCTGTATACCTACCAGAACAAACTGCTTCATTCCCTGCAGTCTGAAATAACAAAAACGGCAAATGGGATAAAATTTAAAAGAAAAATGAAGGATATGAGAACCTCAGGAGGCAAAATTCGAAACACACAAAGGGATCAACAGAAAAAGGGGGGAAAGGTCAAAGTAAAACGAGGGTGGATTAAAGAAAGGATAAGAGCACTAGATTTGTTCCATGAATAAAAAGGTAAATGTTTTTTTACGACATATGCTTTCCCCCAACATCGAATTCTCCTAAAACTTCTTCGGAACACAATTGATACTGTACTGGTATCAGTATCAATAACATTTAACATTCAGATGCCACTATTGAAATGACCACAATAATTTTGATAGATGATATGGCCCCATAATCTTTTGTTTCATCATCCACAAGCATAATAGTTCTCCCACCCTATTTCCTTTAGTCATATCAATCATCAAAAACTTATGCACAAAAATGAAATCAATAGAGAAAATATGTTATGTTTTTTCCTGTTCCTTCCAGGCAACTGTTTCAAGGGACTTACCCCTGGCAAGGAGGACATGGAATTCTTCCCTGCATGCTAAAAAATATGAGTACCATGGCATTAAGGTCAAGCACTAGGGTGAGAAATTTCCATGGATTATTATCATCTTCGTGTCAAAAACTACCTAAGAACTTGAACCATCCCAGTATTCAAGAGAATGAAAACACAATGGATAACAACCATCGAAGGGCTATAGCACATACCTTAAGGCGCAAAAGTTCTCGAATGGTAACAGCCAATGAAACTGACATTTCTAAAATTTTGCTCCCATGCCTACAAAATCACAATCAGAATCAGGACCCTTTTAGCATCGTAGAAAATGGATGGACAACACGGGATAAAGCTACAGAAAATTGGAATTAGTCATGCATCAAAAAGATAATGTATTACTTGTCCTTCCAAGATCCCACATGCTCAAGCTTCTGAAGTAATTCTAGTGCCTTTTCAAGCTTGCCCATATAGAAGTATGACTTGGACATCAAGTTCCACCTCCAAAGCATTGCAATAGAATAACACCCACAACCATCTGTGCTTGTTATTTGTTTGTCTATCTCTGCTTCAGAAGAACTATTTTCTGCAACATAAAGAGGTTGCTCGCACAACTGAATTGCTTCTTCATATCTCTTAAGCTGCAACAGACCCAAAAATGTGCAATCCAAACTTACATTGTTTCTTATGGCATATAAATGAAATGCTCAAATGAAAAAAATAATTATACGAAAAGTGAAAACCTAGGGGAAAAAGAACAGAGAAACCAAGTGGAATCGTAAGTCAAAAGAGCACAGACCATATAAAGGGCCTCTGCCTTCATTTCAAGCAATTTTTCAGAACGTGAACTAATAGACAAGGCCTCAGAAATTGCATCTAATGCACTAGATGCTGCATTGGATGACTTTTCTTCCAAAAGCATTGCAGAATGTTTTGTAAGTTCATCCACTCTCTGCATATCAAAAAAGCACAGAATCAGTCATCACCCCACCTTCCCAACCCACATATGCATAGACAAAGATGTCTTCCAGTAATCTAAGCCTTGTAAAGCTTAAGTGCTCAACTCTAAGCTTGCGCCACCTAAATTCTATTACTCAAACTGTACAATCAGTTTATATTTTATTGCCAAGTCTAAAATATATTTTCTGACCAGCGAGTGTGAAAATAGCCACTGGATTCCAGATAATTCGTACATATAGTATATCAAAAATCAAGTCAATGTTAGTAATCTATTACTTAAACGTTATGTTTTAACCACTATTTTATTTGCATCCATATCAAATGAAGACAAGAAATTTTTTGTTTACTTTATCTTTGTAACTTATTTTGCTCAGAATTAAGTGTGAAATTTAGATATATGTACGTGTCCAATAGGAATATTTTCTATCTTTTCTAAAGCTTTTATTCAGATTGGGTTGGGGGCAGTAACATCCATTATGAGCATTAAATGAGTCCAACTTAGGTGCTTTTGGAAAAGGCAAGGTCCATGGTCATGCATATAACATTAAGCACTACAAAGTGGTTCACTTTATCCAACAAAACATACAAATTTTCCTCTTTTTTATTGGGAGAAGGAGGGGTTGTCAAAATACACCATTTTCTTATGGTCCTAAGTTTGGCGTTCAATACTCAGAAATTGAGATGTAGAGAGTTTGAGATTATCTCTCTTCCTATTATTAACAATAAAGGCAGAAAAGAAAACACTAAATTATGTTATCTGGACTCAAGAAATGGAAGAGAACTTTGATTGGGGCAAGCTATTTTTAGTGCAAACAGCCTTACACAAAAGGGCACCTAGGTAGACCAAGCATGATTCTGATCAACTTGAAAGGGTCTAAGGTGCCTTTTTTTTCTAGCACTAAGGCAGAGCACCTTAAGATCACTGTTTGCTTCACTAATCCGATTGGGGTCTGTTGGACTTTGATTCCATCAGCGACTTTGAAACCAATGGAATATGGATGGAGGGGCCTCTCTTTATGCAGTCAGAGTATGCAACTTAATAAAATATATTTATTAAATAAGAAATAAAATAACTCATGAGCTCCATGACTTGTGTCATGGGATCTCAAAGACTTGATATTTTTGCCAACCTCTACAAAGCCACTGCTTACATATGATGAGGACATATCAATCCAAAATGTTGCTTACCTGAGCTTTTTGGAGGCCATCTGCAGCATCTACCCTAATTCGGCGATCCAAGCACACATCAGCTCCTGAACTGAAGCACTTATTGAAATATCGAATGGCATTGTCAGTTTCCCCCAGCAGAAGGTAACAACTGCAAATTGCACACAATGAATTTTAAAATATCAATATTCCTTAAGGAAATTTTGGTTATAATTTAACATCAAATGTAACAGTTCTATGCATAGACAAGAACTTCTTAGCTGAAAAGGGCAGTCAACCCCTCTCCTTCAAATCACATTCTTGAGATTGCAATAGCTTTAGTGACAACAACCGTGAAAACCCCTCATAAAAATAGTTTCTTTTTCCTTAGCACTCCATATAAAGACTTAAGCATAGAGAACAATAAAAATTGTCAATTTCACTGTATGTTGGACCAGCATGACTTAAGTTTTAAAAGGAACTAATCTTGTTGTTATTAAAAGGATGAGCTTAGAGCATGATATAACCCAAAATCTTAATCATAAGCTCCAATCAAGATTTCCCTAATTAACACATCTTGGCTAACATACCAAGTTCATAAATAATTAATACAACTATTTTACCAGAATAAAATTTTCCTAAACTCATTTCAATCTTACCGCTGCAGCTAGACATATATGATTTCCAAGTCCAACTCAATGCTTTCAAACTTCAAAACAGTAATTGGACATATAAGGAACCATACAAACCCACTAAGGTACCAAATGCATCCTAAACAGATAGCTACTTAGTAAGGCAATCCAGTTCCAGGAATATAAAAATTGCTGAACAAAACTCAATAAATCACAAAGCAAACATATATTTTAGGGCCTTACTTGCCAGCTCTAACATTAACTTTCAGAAAATTTGGATCAAAAGCAGCAGCCATCAGACAGTCTGCCAAAGCTTCCCTTATCCTTCCAAGAGATATACGAGTGGCTGCACGGTTGCTATAGCAAAGAACAAGAGGCTTGACAGAGCACCCTGAAGTCTCATTTGTGGCGACAGAGTTGATTCCCTGAGTGTAAAATTCCTCTGCTTTAGACAAATTCTCATTTCTATAAGCTTGATTTCCCCTGATACAATTTCAAATTTTCCCCACATAAATATCAATACCAAATTCTCAAAGTAATACTAATTAACGTGAAACCACATCAGCAACAAATAATCCAATGAACCTTTCTCAGACATTATCAAACACTAATCAGTCATCAAGATACCTGAGTCGCCACATCTCACAGGCTTCATGGACTGCGGCAGTAAAGGAGTTAGACCTTTGTTTGAACTGATCATTCTCCTCTTTGCTATGATGTGTAAATTTATCTTTTTGTTCACATTCTACAGGATCACAAGGTGAAAATTGGACAGAGGAAGACCCTCCTTGAACATCCAGGACTGGAGTTATGATAAATGAAGCATTACCAATTTTGACCTTACTTTGATTTCGAAGCTGGCGCTTTCTTAATGACAAACTACCTTGCCCAGAAGTTGAGGTTGCAGAAAAAGTAAATTTTCTCTCATCTTGCATGCCTGAACTAAAACAAGACTCTGTTCTCTGTTTGTTTTCTTGGGTCCCGTTTAGGCCTTCTGCTCCAGCAATTCCAGCAGCACTGCTACTAGAGAAACAGTCAGATCTGAAAGCAGTGGGAGCAGTTTCAGATTCACAAACTGGTTCTCTTGAAGGACCATCACCAAAAAAAGTTCTCTGATGATCATACCCAAAATTCTCTTCGTTTGGCTTACTGCATTTCTGATCACCTTCATCTTGAGCACTTTCCTTTGGTAATTGATCAACTTCTGCAATTTCCCGATAAGGAGAAAAATCCATGGGTGAATAACATTGAGAGGAGTCTTGATTTTCTTGAGGACTGCTTTCCTGTGGCACATTATATTGCTCGGACCAATGCTTATGCAGGGAAGATTTCCTTGACTTTCCTCTCATTTTCTTTGATCTTTTCTCCTTGGTTAAGCTGATTTTTTCACCAAATTCCAATTTCCTATCCACCTCAGGGAATAAATTCTCTTTAAAGGAAGAAGGGTTCCATTTGGGTGTTCTAAAATCACTGGATGAAATTTCTGATTGATCTAGAGTGCCAATTGAGCAATTTTCATCATTCCTTTCAGTACCGACCGATGCTGCATTAATTACACCAGTATTTACTTGTGAGTTTAGATTGAGCGATGACCATGCATCAGTCCCGTTCAGCTCTAAATCATCTTTAACATGACCTTGAAAAGAATTTCCAATGTCAGAAGTCTTATCAATACCAGCCTGAAATGTAAATGGCTCGGAATCAGAGATTCCAACATTATTTTTATTACAAGAAGCAGCACCATTCACATTACCAAAGAGAAATGTTGCCTCAGGATTCGCTTCTGTATCTGAATCCTTAGTTGAATTAGTACCACCAATATTTTTAGAAGAACTGATATTTAGTTTCTCTAGATCAAGTTCCAGTATAAATACTGAGTTTGCCCAAGAAGAACTACCAAAACAATTGCCACTTTCAAAAGCATCCTTATACTGAACATTTCTAGCAGAAACTCCAAATTTTTCACTGCTTGAATTGATTCCATCTTTGCATTCATTAGAGGAGCTTTTATAGCTTGTAGCACCGAACACAAAGAAACTATTAGCACCATTCCCAGTCCAGGTTTCACTTCCATTAGCATTGAAATTAACTGCAGAGGGTTCCATTTTTTGTGACCTTGTTTCACCCTCCATATTCATCTTCCCAAAATCACTACAAATTGGTTGTCCTAAGTTTTCACCAGATCTCCTTTCCAAAATAAATGAGGATGAATTGAGGTTACTAGCACCAAAAGTAGAACTCGGTTCCCCCACAACATTAGTAGGTTCAATCTTATGAGAACTGAAAGTTGGCTTCAAATCACTCTGACTAGAACCAAACACAAAACCAGCAGCACAGAAATCGGGAACTTTGAGAGTCCCACCAAAGTCTGGCTTCTCCAAATCCAAATTGGAAGCTAAATTACTCTTGCTCGAACCAAAAGTGAAATCTAAATTACTATTGTTACTGCCCTGCAAACCAGTCTCTAATTTTATCTTCCCCTCGCAGCCATCCAAACTCAGGGAAGAATCACTGGATTCTCCCTTTTCTGGATTCAACTTCACCCGTCCATCACTCCCATTAGCACCAAAAACAAAACCAAACTGCTCACACTTTTCAGAGCCCAGTTTCTCCATGCCACCGCGCAAATCTGCTCCAAATACAAAACCTACATTCTCAAACTTGCCCAAAGGCTCCTCATTTCTATTCTTAACCTCAGCATGTCCACTAGATTCTCTATCACTTCCACTATTAGCACCAAATACAAAACTTGAATTATTATTATCGCCAATATTATTATTGCTATTATCATCGTTCACTCTATTCATACTCTCAGACGATGATGGATTACCAATAGTGCCTACCGGACGCGATCCTTGACCAGACTGCTTAAATGGGTTGAAACCGGACTCGACCTCGCACTCCCCAGTTTTCACCTTCCCATTGAACTGCTTCCTCACCTTGAGCAACCTCGGCCTTAGCCGAGCGGCGGACTTGGAATGAAAGCCGCTACTGGAATCAAAACCGAAGCCGCAATCGAACTCCCCCGCATTTCCGAGATTCTTTTGGGAATGGTTGGAGTGAGGAAATGCAGTGAAATTGTGGGGTGTGGGCTCAGGGTTTTGTGGAGTGGAAGAGGGTTTAGCATTGGTAGAGAAGGCATCCTGTGATCGAAATTCGACGGCGGCCGGTGACATTTAAAAGCGAGATTGGAATTGTAAATTTGAGAGATACTTAGGGTTTTGGTTTAAAATTTTTGGGGAAGGGTTTTACTTCGTTTTGAAGTAAAAAGGAAGGAAAAATAAATAAAAAGGAAGGGGAGGGGAGGCCAAGGAGAGTGTGAAAGTGAAATGAGTGATGAAACTGCTGGTGAGTGGTGACTTTAAATGTACTGGAAGTCGCTGTCATTTTTTCGTATTTGGAAGTCTGCAATCCACGACCAACGCAAATAAAACAATAAAATAATATTACATTTCCTTACTAGTTTAACACATATGTTTTATAATAAAAAATAATTAGCATAAATTTAAACATAATAAAAAGTTTGGAAATGATGAAACAATATTGAAGGCTGTTTAGAGATGATGGAACAATGCACCCTGTATCAATAACGGGTAAGTAAAATTAGGGTTAGTGTTGGATTGGGTGGAAAATTTTTTAGATAATCGAATCTTATTTTATTATTTGTATTTAATTTGAAATTTTTTAGAATTGAGTTGAGTGAAATAAGATTTGAATCAATTTAAATCAACTAATTAAATTAAAAAAATTAAACATGTCAAATTAAAATCTTGTTACAGTACAACTAATTTCATGTTAGAGTACATAAATTTGAAACATATATATTTAAAAATCTTTTCAGACAAAAAAATTAATATTTTAATATGATAAACTTGAATCATTAATTAACTTATTTAACTCTCCAAATTTATTATTCTAATTTTTTTTACTTTTTATATATTTTTTAGATTTTTTTTGAATTTTTATAATTTTTTAAAAATATAAATTTTAGATTTTTTATAAATATTTTCAATTTTAAAAATTATTTTGAATTTTTAAAAACTATTTTTTAATTTTTTTTGTAATTTTTGTTGAGAAAAAAATCAATTTGCTCCATTTCAAACTTGATAATGACTAAAAAAGTTATTTACACCAATCTATTATTCAAGTTATTTGAATTGTAAAATTTAACTCAATTCGAACACAAAACTCAAATTTTTTATTTGAGTTTATTTGAATAATTCGAATAACTCGATTCGATTAACTTAAATTTTAATTTTTTTCGATTTTTTAAATTAAATCGAATTTTGCTCACTCTTAAACAAAATAGTAACGATAAAGGTGAAAAGGCTAAAAGTTGTATATAAAATCCTTGACACCAAGGCAAGTAGAGTAATTTTTTTAGGTTTTTTTTTTTTTAGTATTGTTATCTTCTTCTACCTATTATCATTTAAATATTCTGTAATATTCATTTATCTTATTCAATCTTTGCAAGTAATTTTTTATAATATTATAATTCATGTAATGATATATTAACATATACTAAGTATTAGTGTTAAATATGTAATAGAAAGTTAGAATTGTTGTTGAATATATGTTTTTTTATGACATTTTTAATATATATTAGTATTGAATATAAATTAAAAGTTGATATTTGTTAATGTTGAATATCTATTTGTGTAATAGTTATTTTTTATTCATTATTTGGATGAGAAAAAAAGTGATGATGACATTGTATGTTTGTCTTTTTTTCTTCAAAATTTGACACTGTTGTGTTATTGTTTATTTACAACGAAGGAAAATATTATTAAGGAAAATCTTCAATGTTGGTAAGTATAGTGGTATCTCAAATATACAATAGTGGATAAAAGTACTATGGAGGCCCTTATACTAGAATCAAATTGCATTTTGTCCACTCACTCAGAAAATAGGTTAATTAGTCCATTATATTAAATCAAAGAGTAAATCGGTCATTCTATTGAAAATTTCATACATTTATACCATTAAAAACTGGTCATTGTACGTAGAATTATGTGCACATTGCACGCCACGTGTAACTATTTGGTTATTTTGTCAATCATGCCAAATTTTAACAGTAGAAATAGATGGATTTCTTTACTGGAAGGAGCAGTTTGCTCTTTAATTTAACGTACAGGGACTAATTTGCCTATTTTTGAGTAAAATGGGCAAAAAGCAATCTAGCTCCTAGTAAAAAGCCTTAATGGTACTTTTTACCTACAACAGTATTGTTGCGTTGTTAGAATTATAAAATCCATTAAGCATAGTTTTTATTTTGATATGAAAATGTTAATGTTCTTGTTAAAGATATTACATTAACGAGGATAATATTACTGCTTTATTGGTTATATATTGATTTTTTTTATTTTGCATTGATATTATACATAGGGATTCTATACAAAATAAGCAATATGTTTTATGTTGCGATGAACTGTAATGACTAGATTCATAGTATAGATAACGGTGTAATTTCGAGTCCGAAAGTTCGATTAACATGACGTTCAGAAATGACATCACGTTAGTGTAGATGAAGTGCAAATTTGGTAAAAAAAATTAGAGCTCTAATTGGGTTGTTGAGGCATATTTATTACATGTGACAATCCAATGAGATATCTGCAATCCATGTCGTGGATGATGATGATTTACAGAAAGTGGTTGCACTTCATGAGTCAAATGGTAGGGGAAAAGTTAAGTTGTATGTTGAGCTCAACAGCATTGAAGGACATAAGGGGTAAATATTCCAAGCTTGTCTAGGACCCTTGTATCGATGTCACAAATGACTCATGTAGTGATTTGCAAATTGGGACACTAGACCCGACATACAAGTTGATTAATAGTTTTGTACCGCTATTGGAAACTCTTTTTATCTCTAATGAATGCACTCAAATGGGAATGCAATCAGGATATTTTGCATTACAGTTTTCAAAATCCAGATTTGGTGGTGCTTCAAATCCATATGAGGTGTCCTCAACTTCTACTATAATACCCTATTCCCAACTGGAACCAACCGTATATAAGAATATCAACAGCTTGTTGTTTATAGAATTCACTGATAACTTTAGAAATGTCGATTCTGAGACCAGGGAACCTGTACATGTCAATGATGTTGTATGAGATATTTTGGAATATCAACCTCTAACTCCTATGCTCTGAGTTAACTTTGACAGGATGAAAAGACTTAAGTTTCCCAAGTATCCTCCAGGTTATACCACTCCAACGCTACATATCTAGGGAAATTGGTTGTTGGTACCTAGTTTCCAACGAAAAAGGTTGTTGTATTTAGCCATTCAAAAAGTACAATGTTAAAGTATTCATAGATTACAAAATTGATGTATCTACAAGCGTAAACTTTGTTCCATCATGTGTAAAATTCAACAAATGATGCATGTGGAGGGTACGAGCCTCATTTCTAAAAAGGAAACAACTATGGGAGATAATCAAATACTATGGTCCTCACACTTGCATGGTTCCAATGATATCCCAAGATTATCATAAATTAAGCTCCGACATGATAGCCAAAGCAATATTACCACTAGTGGAGGCAAATCCAAGGGCTCCAATTCCGTTGTTAATCGCAAATACTTGTAGCCAGTATGGATACCAAGTATCATATGCTAAGGCATGAAAAGCAAAGCAAAAGGCACTATGAAGATGCTTGAAGATTGGGATGACACATATAAGAAATTGTTGAGTTTGTCGATGACATTGCAGCAATGAGTATTTGGCACCATAATTGAGATAGAGACACTGTTTGCATATGAAGGCAATTGACTAGCCTAGGGTAAGAGAATTTTCAATCGCGTATTTTGGATATTTGAGTCAAAGGGTTTCTATATTTTAAACACATTGTCCAAATTGATGATACATGGCTTTACAAGAAACACAAACACATATTTCTCCTAGCAATACTAGAAGATGAAGATCAAAAAGTTGTTTCACTTGCCTTTGCCATTGTCGAGGAAGAACCCACTGAGGCATGGAGATTTTATTAAGGAATTTATGGCAGTACTGATAGGGGCAGCGAACCAATATTGTGTTCAAGTTATTTGACACGAAGGGATTCAGATTTGACTTGAAAAGAAAAAGCCAAACAAATTTAGAAAAATAAAGAAAACAAAAACAACTAAAAAAAGAAATCTAAGTACAAGAAATAAATATTTAAAATAATAAATAAATAAATGAAAAATTAAAAGTGGAAGATGGATCGAATAAACCGATGAATATGAATAGAAGATAGTTTTCCAACTGAAACCTTAACAAATTCAATTAATGGTTCTAATCAACCCTCCAATAAATAATCCTTGGAAATTTGAAGGACTACGAATGAATTCTCACAACTCCTTAAAAAAATTCGAGAAGAAAAAATGCTTCTAAAAATCACAAGAAAACAATCTTGCACGAAAGAAATTAACTCCTACAATTGAAAATTTTATTAATGAATGAATCAAATTTACCAATTAAGCCTATAAATTAAAACCAATATGATTTAAACTTGAATTAAAGCTTGAAACTCGTAATTCCCATAATAATCCCGTCCAAAGATTCTACTTACACAGTATTCAATAAAACAGTCATAACTTAAGCTTTTGAACTCGAATTTAAGTGATTAAAAATGTGTTTCAAAGCTAAGGTGGTAGCTCTTCAAACGCTATGCAAACATCTCAGCCTAGAAATGCTTGGATCCCATCAAAAAATTAGTCGCCAGTCAACTGATCTTCCAAACTTGAAAATTGGCAGCTTAGTTGAATTGACTTTAATAAATTTCACTCCATATGTGCATGTATCAAGTACATCGTGAAAAAGGACAACATATGCCTCATTTCTAATGGAGCATCCATCATACTTGCTGACATAGAATGTGAAGAGAATGGATGGACTCCTCCGTATGCTTACCGTGTTTTTTGTATTCAACATATCAAAGTGAACTTTATGAAGGAGTTTAAGAACAAGATTTGGCATAAGTCGTTAATGCAGGTATGATTTATTTCTTATGTTTGGGGTATAAATGTATTCTTGTGGTATAGCTTTCTTCCAATAACATATTACTTTTAGTTGTGTAATAGGTAACGAACTTGTAAAACCTCACTTTTAAGAGAGGTTAGTGACTTTATGTTCATATCACAAGGGAACCAGACTATGGCTGGCTCAAATGGAGCTTGACTAGTGGGCTCAATGTTTCGATTGAGGACGACGCTATGGCCACATGACAATAAACCTTGTCGAGGCTATTAACTCTGTTTTGAAAGAAACACGTCTTCTTCTTATAAATGGTTTGGTGAATGAGACTTACGACAAGACAGATACTCTTTTTGCCACAACAGGGAAGAAGGTCGAGACAATGTTGAACGATAGTCACACGTGGTGTGAAATGTTAACAGAAGTATGAAGGGAAATCATGTAAAGTCAAACTAGATGTTGGTTCATGAATTCATTAAGATGGATCAGGCCTTCATAGTTTTTGAATTGGTAAAGTCGCACGAGGGAGTCCCAATGGCATCACACCTCGTACATCTGGACTAGAGATGGTGTGACTATGGAAGGTTTCAATTTCTTGGATTCCGATGTGCATGTGCAGTTCTAGCAGCTTCTTTCTATCACGTTAATCCAATGGACTATGTTGTCAAAGTTTACGAGTTAAAGAGAAAAGAAGTTAGAAGGGCAATAAAACATTGCATATTGGTCAAATATTCCAAATAATGAAAGAGTTATTACCGAATCCATTGCTACGCAAAATCCAAAGAGGCATCTTAAATAATCTCGTATCCATTAGAGAGGAAGGTCAATGTAAGTGCTGCAAATTCTGTAAAAACGAATGCCATAACCGCAATAAATGTCCTAATATTCCAAAAATCACTAGCGAGGGAACTTAGTTTATTTGTAATACAGATTACAAATATATTGTTACAACTTAGTTCATTAAATAGATGATTAATCAACCCAATAATGATAATTCCACTTGTTACAAATATCTTGTTGCAACTTATATCTAATAACAATTAACAATAATATATAACAATATACTAAATTAGTTACTAACAATAATCTTTACTTAAAAAAACTTACAGAATATTAATCAAACCCATAACAACAAGAACTAATATATAAATATATTAGCAAATTATAGTTGAGATTGGAATACTAGAATTAGAATTAAATTGATTTTTTTTATAAATATTGAGGACTAAATTTGTTATCAGCCTAATAAAAAAGTCCACGTCACGTTTTAATCACTTATCTAACCTCAACAAATGGGGCATGACTAAAATATTTAATTTCAAAAAAATTAAATAGTTAAATAAAAAATTTAATAATTAACTAATAGTTTACTTTCTAAAAACATATAATTTGGAGTATATTTCGGGCGAGTTTGCACCGTGCTTAAAACCAAATTAAGAAAAGAAAAAATGGGGAAGGATAAGATAATGATTCCATTGCATTTTTTTTCGGGGCTTTCAAAGATTTTGAGTTTAGAACCATTAATTTCTTTAGATTTTTTTATTATTTACTCACATATGATGAAATTTTTAGAATTAAAAAAAATATTTTAATTTTTTACATAACAGTTTATTTCACCCTCAAATTTTATAAAAGAAAATTATTTTAATTTTTTATTTAGTTTTTTGTTTTTTTAATTATTGATCTTGTATTACTTGTTAAATTATCTTAAAATAGATGTAAAAATTAATGTCTGCTGACATGATATCTATGTGGTAGTCTACATGTATGCTACGTTAGCAATTAATTGTTTTTAAAAAAATTAATTTTTATTTTTTAAAAGTAATTTTATAATTTTTCTAAATTTTTAAATTTTAAAAAATTAGTTAATTATTGACATGACAATTCCGTGTATGCCACTTCAAGAAAGTTAATATATGTTAATTTTTTTCATTTATTTTAGAATAATTTGATCAGCAGTATAAGTTTTAAAGGTTAAAAGAAACTAAAATAATTTTTTTTTAAAATTAGAGAGACAAAAAAGCAAATAAATCGTAGTTATTTTTATACAAAATATTTTAATTATCAAATGATGATATCATAGTTACATCATTATAGCCACATGTTACAATCTCAAGTAAATATTATAAAAAAGTACTAAATTAGTGGATGGGAGTCATACGAGTATTTAACCCAATTGAAAATGAAAATTATAATCAGAAAGAAAAATAAAGAAAGAAAGAAAGAAATAAATGGGCTTGAAATTTTGTTAAAGGACAGAAAATGTAAAAAAAGAAAAAAGAAAAAACCAAGCTAACCCAAAACTAAAGGCGGCAAAGTAAACGCAACTTCCTTCTCAAAGTTCTCTTCTCTCAGAGTCAGGTTGCCACTTTCCACCTTTTCTGTTTATCATTTTATGTTTCTGGACTTAAACTTTTTTTTTCTTTTATGTTTTGCTTTGACATTCAAGACTTTTTTTTTGGACTGTGAATCGGGAATTTTACAGGGATTGAAGGGTTGAATAACAATGGGATTTTGCTCTTTTTGTTGTTTAGCATCTTAGGCATTCAGGACACTGAGGCCAGGTTTAGAAGTTAGAAATTCAATAACACTCGCCAATAAGATTGTTATAGACATTGAATACTACTGGAAATGAGCAAGGAAAGTATTTTCTTATTAAGATAATTTCTGTTAAAACTGAAAGTTTATTAATTTCATTTCAGAAAAGGGTGATAGTAGTCTCTGTTATAGGAAGTCAGTAAATTAGTATTTACGAGTAACTGATAGAGGGATAACAATAAGGTGAAAGAAAAGGGGAAAATAAAAAAGAATCTATATTGGAATGAAGATAGCAGGGCAAGAGTTGAATATGTTCAAGTGGAACGAATGGCTACACTTTTGTAAATTGTATTACTGAATACCATTTGTTCTCTAACTGGTTTTTATACCTGGACCTAGTTGGGTTCTATGGATATTCTTGGATTAGTGAAACAATGTAGCATTTAATGAACGATTCTAAGTGTTGCTTATTGCAAAATTAGTCCAAGATCTGCTATATTTTAATAAGATCCCTTTTCCTATATTCGTTCCACTCTTTTGCGCAAATATTTATCTTAATATATCGAGGTTGTGTGCTATATGAATATAAGTGCACCTATAGATTCGTAGGCAAAATATCAGCATATTCATGAGTTGTCCTTTTCAAAATTTCAATTGTTGCATTTTGTAACTTTTTCCCTTCTTTTAGTCAGAGGCTCATCTCTTATCTGCCAATGACATGCATCCTTTTCCCTTCTATAGTTGTTCCTGAGAACGTTTAATGAATTCTTTAAGTCTCAGTTTTATAATCTGGTACACTTGCCTTTTATTTTCAGCAAAAGTACTCATTCGCCCTTCGCTGTTGACCATTTTGTTATTTTTTACAAATTTGATTCATGGTATAATTCTTTTCGTTAACTACATGATAATTGGTTCAGTTTTTAATTTTTATCAGCTTAGTTGCCAAATGATCATTTATTTACTGAAATAGTATAGTCTCTTTATGTGCACTATCATTGACATGCTCCATATGCACTTAGATTTTATATATATCCTACTGTTCTTGAAGCAGTTATTTTTATTAATGAGCCTTCAAAACAATCTTTAGACTTACTTTGCCAGATCCAGACAGTCAAACCTTGTCATTAAGCCTTATGTAGCAGAAGGTTTAGTTATGCCACCAGAGAGAGCAAGAGAGAGAGAGAGATACAGTGGGTCAAGGGATAAGTTTTACCTGATTCTGAGCTTTTACTTCCTCTGCTTGTGAAATTTTAATGTCAATTGTCTAAAGATTCTTTTCGATGCCATGCAATTACATTACATTCATGCCATGTAAGCTATATATTCTACATCTTACATCATTGTTGTTCAATTCCATTTGCTCTGTTTTGCAGAAAAGAAACACTATACTGTACTGTCAAATTTGCACAGTCAAATTTGCACAAAATTGCATACCAGGATGGAGCATGAATCAATTAAAGTCGCACATGGTACTTTCACATGTTTTACCTGGAATTCAGTATTTCCCTTGGCTAACATGTTTTGCAATGCTCCACAACCCTGGAAAATTTCTACTCTATGAAGCAAGTCTTCACAGTGTTTTGTCAAGTTCTTAGTAAAGTTTCCTATAGTTGAAGTAAAAGCCTCAAGGAGGAATTAGATCCACGACCATAGGAGGTTAAACCTATAAAACATTTACTAAGAACTATAGGGAACTTTACTGAGAACTATAGGAAAATATAGTTTTCCTCTCCTAGTGCTGCCATATTAAATTATTGGATGTAAATGAAAAGCACTTATATAGAAGCAAATCTTTAGATTATAACATGTACAGAGAGCTTCCACAACCCACCTTGTGTTCTCCCATGATGGTGTTTTCTCAATAAATTAATACAACACAAACCACAGAAAATAAAAGTGGGATCATGAAAATATGGACTGAGTCATTACTAATATATTATTGATATATCACTACCTTACCTACAATTGTAGTGAAAGCATTTTACCTCCCAATGATGGCAGTCACCTTTAGTGAGAGTAATGCCATTATGGGTTTATAGCATCTGTGTTTCCCTAATGCGACAGTTGCTAAGGGACATTATTATTAAGGGAAGGCTGGCTTGCTAAATGAGCTACGACTTGAACTTTCATTCAGAGGTAACTCAAAGTAGAGAAAACAGCTCAACTTCAAAACTTATTAGTGATGGTTTTGGGAGTTATGGGGTTGAGTATTTACATATACATGTTGGAGCACTACTATTTTCAATTTCCACCATCATTTCCTAATACAAATCAGGTTTTAAAGCATTTTTGACATTATTGGTATAGAAACAGTATGCTATCTATGGATGTACATTGCAATTGAGTTCAGAAAGGCATGACTAGATTGTTTCGAACTACATTTATAGTTAGTCACAAGAGAGTTTGAGCCTAAATCTAGAAGCCTTCTTATTTATCAAGTGTCACCACCATTACTTGCATAGATCAGCTTGAGGAATAATTTTTGCAGTTATAGTTAGATGGCATAACATGCTGGGTTGATGTGTACTGCAATTTAGTTGAAAGGGGTGTGACTTGATTGTTTTTTACTGGGTTTTGCTTGTTGTCTGAGAAAATATATTGTTGGTAATGCAATGGAAGAATGCCTTTGAGAGAGGCTGTGTTTGGTTGGCTGCATAAGAGTTCGAAATTAGCTTACTACAATTTGCTAAGAAATTTGAAGCAATCTACACTATGCTACTACAAGGGCAAAATTTTTCCACGAAGGTGTAATTGATACTGTTATTCATAAAATATTATTGCTATTTGTCTTGATTTTTACATGCTATTTTAATTCATGAGCAGCTATGATTATTCCAGTTCATCTAGTGCAGAGGTTTTAGTTGGGTCATTGAAAGAACTTGATGACATTGTCTTTTTACTTTCACGGGTGAAGTTCTTAACAAGGTTTTTTGAAATATTAACCGGATCAATGAAGTCAGACTTTTCTTACTCCATTTCCAATTTGAATGCATTTCGTGATGATGCTTGCATCTTTTATTAAGTTATTGTTTCTTGATGCTTGTATTTTACAGAAAAAGATGAAGACAGAACAAGGGATGAACCAATTGAATCCTCTAATTCTAAGGTTTCTGGGGAAGATGCTTCTAAAGTGGTGCCAAAGTCTCCAACAAATGATGTGCATGATAATGTGATTGCATGGAAAGGTGAGGGAAGAGATGGTGAAACTTCGGAATATATGGAAACCTCTGGAGAAGCAAACATGGAGGTTTCTCTAACAACTGACGATGTTATTCGAGCTGGGGGCTTTGGAGCTAGGGATGATATTGGTAGTTTTCTTCCTGTTGCAAGTGATTCAACCGACTTTGAAGCTTCAATTCGTGATGCTAGAGACTATGAAGAACCTCAGGGAGACATTCACAGACCAGGTCTTGGCTGGAGAGAAGCATCAGAAAGGGAGAAGCTCTAGTTTCTTTACTACATAAGTGGGTTGTTGGTTCAAAATTCTGGTATTTTCTTTCTTGCGTCATCTTTTCATTTTCACGCAATAGACTCAGATGTTTGGATTTGCCTTTTAGGGAGTTGTTTATGATAGCATTATCCCATATCTTGAAGGAAGGGAAGATGCCACTCCTTATGCATGAATTATATCAGGACAATATGTATGACTCTTTATAACATGCTTAAAATGCCCTTTGTGAGGCTACGTTATAAGTTCTTTGTACAAGGCAATTTTGTGATTGCTGAACATTTCTATTTATAAACAAAATTGTCTAATAATCTACTGCTTTCCTATCGTTCTTAGGAGTGTTGTTGGTGCTGAATAACAAGGGGAAATTTTCATTGGCCATAACTTACAGGTCTAGGCAGACCACTCTGTATGACATTAGTGCTCTCTGTTTAATATATGGCATCAGCAAAAGGCCCTGTTATGTGATTGATATTGCCTTTTGGAAGATTCTTTGTCCAGGAGCAAGGATCGCCAAAGGGTCATATGCAGATTTTCTCTGTACAAAAGTTTCCCACTGAGTACCAAAATGAGCTTGCCACTCATCTTGGGTGTGGTAATGGGGCAAATATTGCTTTGCCCCAAGCTGCGCCTTGGCGCAGAAATCAAGAATATGTTGGTTTTGGGTCATAATGTGTTCTAGGCCATCAGTTCCGGGGAGTGCGGATGATAGGAATGCCACCAGGTAAATTATATCTTCCTCTGGGGTAACCATGGATGTTCTGTTGTTCCATCTGCGATATAGATGATATGCCAGATTGAGAATTTGGCATCTAGGAATTGTAAATAACAATTATATATATTGAAAATGTACTTGGCCTTGTTGACTGGGTAAATGAGGATAGGACCATTATTGTTGTCTTTCACAATATTACCAAAGACCCCTTCAGCAAAGTCTAAAATTCTGCTTTTGGGTATAAGAAGATTCAGCCATGGATGAGGAACTTCCCATAATCCTTTTGATCTGAGTTTTATCTCAGACAAGTGCACTCTATCGAGGAATTCCACATAAGAAACTTCAGATAGGAAGAGTGTGGATGGGATATAGTTTAATTCGGACAACAACTTCTCAATATCCTACAATATGTACTGTACTAGTTAGTTCCATTCTATCAATTAAATGTGTTTGGGGGGGGGGTGATGCTTGAATATGCTTATTAGAGTTTTACCTGGTTCAAAACATCTATCTTCTCTGGGTTGAAGTATTTGACCATTTCTAGACAGTAAAGTATTTTCCCATCTGAACTGAATTGACTAGCTTGAATTGGGTCTTTGGGATTGAAGGAAGATCTCCAGTTGTTGAGGAGACCAGTTCTGTTTATCATAACGAACCCTTCGATGTAGTCGAATGAATTATTGGATGATATTAAATGCTCTTGGTCATTGGAAAATGTAGAGAATTCAGAGTAAAGAACCCTGATCCATTTCACCTGTCAACAATGATAAATCATGTTGGAGGTTCAGTGCCTTTGAGAACTGCAGTCAAGAAAAAAGTTTTATTTCCTTACCATCTTTTCTGCTGGTCCAAGAGATATTCGAGCCCGGGTGATGATGCCAAATTGCCCTAGTCCCCCAAGAACACCATAAAAAAGATCAGCATTCTCCTTATCTGAACAGGTAACTACTTCTCCTCTTCCTGCATTAAAATCCCCAAGTTAGATTCCATTGTTTCCATATTACTTGAGTTCATTATTTTATTGAAAACTGCATGTTCCTTCTACTGTTTGATTTAAATTTTGCTGGAACCTGCTCTGAAAAGTAGCATATGTCATTTCGCCTAAAATAAAATGAACTAACTACCTTACCATGCCTTTTCCACAAAATGACTAAGCTGTTACTTCAGCCAACCCTGTAAAAAATTGTCTGTAGGAGTTCAAAAAAAGTTATTTCCTTAAACGTACCTGTCACAACCTCTAGTTGGTAAACGTTATCAATCTGGGGTCCATGCCGAAATGCTTGACCACTTATTCCGGCATTTGATAAAGTACCTCCTACAGTTAGGTGAAGGTAGTCTGTCCAAGACTTTGGTGAAAGTCCATATTTAAGAGTCTCATGCAGGATGTTTATCCATAACTCACTGCCCGAAACATCCACATAAGGCACCTCACCATTTTCAATATACATGCTTGGTCGATCAAGTGATTCCATATTGATAACCACACCTTGATAGGCTTGTGCCTGACCTTGTAGGGAGTGACCACGGCCCCTAGCTGCTACTGTTAACTTTGTTACTGAACTCATATACAGGATGTGTTTAATTGTGGAAGAAATATCAGAAACTGATTTTGGGTGTAGAACTGCTATGGGGAGGTAGTGGCATATGTTACCGAAGTCTTTTGCAGCATGTTTGAGGTTCTCAAAACTGAAGTAGCCATCCAGAGTAAGTGTTTTGAAAGAGGAGGGAATGCTGGAGGAGCTTGAATGAGGTGGAATGGTTAGGGTGTCAAAAGAGGGGTTAGAACAGAGGTTGGTTCCATCAGGGATACAGCTCAACACCAGAATAGCAAAAAATCGAAGGAATATAATGTTGTTTTGTTTGAGAAAGCCACAAACTGGTGACCCCATCTCTTGAGAATATGTTGTGTATCTGTTTTCCTTCTTTTTTTTTTTGGTATTTGTGTGAGATAGAGAGAGAGAGAGAGAGAGAGAGAGAGAGAGAGAGAGAGAGCTTGTGGGTGTAAAGGAGAGGTGTAGAAGAGCCCAAGGAAACGAAAGGCAGACGAGAATTTAAAGGGGAAGGTTTGGGCGGGATAGTCAAAACAGAGTCACATAGTCTGTGGTGCCACTCCAACAGTCTGTGTGCTTTGTATTTTTGGTTTTAACTTCTGCCTTTCTATTCTGGTTTCTAAAAAAAAAAAGTTTGAGTTAAAAATAGTTAGAAAAGGAAGTGTAGATTTGCGCACATATCTGGTAATAATCTCCCCAGTCTACACACTCCAACCGCATATACTCCACCTTTTTCTTTCGCAACCCCCCTTTACAAGATCCAATGATAACAGTCTTCACAAAGACAGTTCACGGTCTCTACTTTCTGCTCCATGGTTTGAAATTATAACCCTGTCTTGTTTCTATTGACTACGCCATACTTGGGTATTTCTTTGTATGCATGCACTCTGCTTGTCTGCCCTATTCTACAAATAAGATTTCCGGTATTGACGGGCCGGCCCCTACTAGGTTTTCATGCTGTCAGAATGGTTGGGGGAAGGTGGCCGTTGCGGGTCCCTAAGCACATGAAATTCACGAGGGTATATTCTTGTGGCGGGGGGGGGGGGGGACTTGGTATATCATGGCTCCTTCACTCACACTTTGCTACAACAGAGGCTGCCTAAGGCTACATGAAAATTTTCAAAGTTTAATATGTTGTCAGTCTGATGGAAGCATATGCAGCATATCATTTCATGCCAATTTGCTCTTAATGGAAAATTCACTCTGTAGTATGTAGGGGCCGGGAAGGGGGTGCCATTGCCAGACTCTTGAGGAAGAGTGGAAAGTTGACCAGTTCAGAATGAATGGCCCTAGGAGACACTACAGATGGTCTACAACTCTCAACCTATCAAAAGTATATTTGGGGGGGGGCGGGGGGTCTTAAATCCCTGCAGAGAGACATCCCTAAAATCATTTCCCCGTTTAATAATATAATTGATATGATATAATGCTATGTTGCCTTTTTGTGCCCAAACATACTACTATTTTGGAAATTATTACTCTATTTACTCCTTTTCCATTGAATTGCCCACTATACTTCAATGCCAGCAGCTTTTTGGAAAACCATTCGGATGTCACAATTTTCTCTTTTCATTCTAATAATAATGATAACATTAAATATTATTTAGTTACTCATTCCAATTGTTGTCTGTCTTTTGACTTTCAAATGTATGTTGGATGTGAATTTGATAATTGCCTTGTCCCAATTGAGGTCAGTGATGAATAATTTACTCGCAAATCTCACACCAACCTGTGGGAATAGGAAAGAAAGGATTCCTATTCATATGTTCTCTATACTTTCTGAAACATGAAATTTTCTTAAACAAATGTTTTTTTTTAAAAATTCAAAATATTTTAAATTGTTAATGACTCGTGCCTTTTAAATTGTATGCTATTTTATTCCAGGATTTCAATCAACTGAAATGCAGTCAAGTAACTTGTTCCTTTAGGATAGATATGGAAGTGGACAATACAAAGATAATGAATGAATAAGCAGATTTTATATAATGTTGATTGAATAAATTATATCCAATCACTTGTAAAAATCCTTTCCAAAAGATAACCACTATTCACAAATGGTATATGAACATAAATAATAAAATTCGAATTTATCTCTTAAAAGAATTATTGTATAAATTTGGGTTAGGTAATAAACCATTGCATTGTTTAATGTGCTTTACAAGACTGTTGTCAAGGTTCTAAGATGATTTTGCCTAGTATCTTTTCTTTTATGTATTAATAATATCTTGTAGCACTCGAGATTATCGATCACACGAAGAGTAAAAGTCGTAGATAGGCAAGTGAGGTGACACTGAAGATAAACATTAGTAAAGCATATGATCGGGTTGACCGAAGTTTTCTTTGGTTTATTATGTTGAAGTTGGACTTTTCACGTTAGTGGATTGACTGGATTATGTTATCCATCACTTCTATTAATTATTTTGTTTTGTTAAATGGGTTGAAGATGGGGCGAATTGTGCCTAAGTGAGGTATTTGTCAAGGTGAACCGCTTTCTCTTTACATGTTTATCTTGTTCACTGAAGGGCCGAGCTATTTGCTTTGCAAAATTGAAGTGACAAGGGACATGCATGGCGCTTCTGTTTGTCGTGGGTGTCCTTCGGTCTCACATCTATTTTTTGTTGATGACAACTTTTTGTTCTTCCGACCCTTCACTTTTGGGTGTTTGATAGTTTTGCATATTTTTGAGGAGTATCAAGAAGCTTCGAGTCAAGTTATAAATTTTTAGAAATTGGGATTCATGTTTAGTTCTATTACAAAGCTTTTAAAAAAAATTGGGTCAACCTAAAAGGGGTTTTTTTCATTTTAGTCCAGGTTGATTTAGCCCAAAATATACAAAAATCGGTTTAACTGTTTTTTTTTTTTTGACTAATCCATCTAGTAGACAGTTCGCGGTCCAACCATGACTTCTAACGATTCACGGTCCATCTAGCTTTTTGCCATACGTTAGACCGGTGCACAAACGGATTCTTAGTCTGATTGGCTGGTTCAATTCCAAAATTATAATAAACTGAGGCCTTAGGTTGCAAATTTACCCTTAGCAACATGGATTAGTGGATGAGAATAATCATCACACCCGTTGTTTTCTTTCAGCGATACCAATAAATGATTCAAAAACTTTGAAAATTTCAAAATCTAACATTTTTTTCTTTTCTTTCACACTTCCTTCAAAATTTAAATAATAAATAAATAATTTTAGTTATAATATATTATTAAGAAAGATAAAAAGTTTTAGAATTGTACCGGTAAACAAATCGGTTAGACCATTAGTTTTCAGTTCAATCGAATAAATTATTAACAATAAAAAATATTTCAAAATATATAAAATTGACCAGACCAACCGAATCGATTCACGAGTCAACCAATCTAACCCCCAAGAGTGAAGCTAGAAGAAAATTTTAAGGGGCTAAATGAAATTTTAATTTTTTATAGTCTATATATTTATCATTTTTAAAGGATTAAATTGAATTTTTATAATTTTAGGGGGGCCAAAGTATAATTTTACCTTTACTAATTTAAAATTTTTAAAAAAATTCAAAGGCCTAAATAGAAATTTTCCATTTTAGGGGGCCACGGCCCCTGCCAGCCCCCCTATATCTGCCTCTGCTGACCCTTTATTTTGGATTGGTAATTTAATCGATTCTCGATTTAATCATTCTGATTGATCGGTCCGACTTGGTTTTGAAAAAGTGATGAAGCTCATTGTATTTAATTTAATATAATATAAATATTAAAAAAATTATTTATATCATAATTTTCATATTTTTAATTTATGAATCTCTGATTTTTAATTCATAATTTCCATAATTAAGTCATTAGTTTGCTGGTCCAATCAGTTTGATAAGTTTGACTAGTGCTATAGGTTTGTCTGATTTTATTAAATAAATCATTAAAAAAATCATAAATCCTTATAAAATCCTTCTAAATAATTAAATTAAAAAATATTTTTAAGACTTAGAATTAGCTGACATTCAAATCTAAATATGAACTATCCGAACATTAAATTTGAATTAATTCAAAATCTTAAATTTCAAATATTTTAATCCCAAAATTCATAAATCATAAATTTGGTCTAAACACATTTCCAATTTTTTATATTGATTGATATTTAGTGTTTTTTGTTTCTATTTTTTACTTTTTAATGATATTTACGTTGGAAAACAAGCTAAATGCAAGTTATTAGAAGGTTAAAATCTGATATGAATTCTCATCAGCTATGGCCGACGAAGACGATTCCAAGTCCAAGATTTGCCTAGCTTACACTGCAAGTAATGCTTGCTTCATGTGTCCCACTGCTCAAATTTGGCAGACAAGATTATTCAGACTTCTAACTAGTTTTAATTTATCAAATTAAAATTAATTATTTAATTAAATAGTTTACATAAATCTATTAAAGTTGTAACAATTTTTTCATATTAAAATGTATGTATAACTTTATTTAATTTCCATTCCATTCCAAATTATTAAACTACATCACCTCTAATTTTAATTCCCTCAAAACTTATCATTTAATCTAACATAAACATTTACCTAATTAAATAATTATTTGAAATGAGGGCAACTCAACTTTTTTTTTTTGAAAGTTAGATTAATTCAACCTTTGTGGTTATTGATGTTGGGGATCGTCCTGTATAAGCAACGGACAAGTAAAGTAGAGAAGATCAAACACACAAATATTTACATAGAAAACTCATCTGAAGAGGATAAAAATCATGGGCAAAAGAGACTTCAGCTTTTCACTGAATGAGTAAACAAACGAGGGTACAATATGAAAAAAGTAAACTTAAGTGTACTAAACGTACAAACCCAAACCCCAAAAACAAAGCCCTAACTCAAGAACAAAATTCTCTCCATAGTTACCACAAAAACTCTCTCAAACTCATATGCGATTACATCTTATTGCCCTAAAAGAAAAACCCTTGTTGATTGACATGTCTAAATCAAAGATACTAAATAGGCTAATATTAGAATTCTAATCATACTAAAATAACCTGAAGTAATCAAAGTCCAATTGAGAGAAGAAGTCCTATTGAGCTGTACAAAATGTGATCGCATAACATCAAGAATCGTCGTGACATCGCGACATGTTGGCTTTCCTTGTCACAAAATCATCGCCACATTCATTGCCAAAAAGCTGTCGCGTCGTCCCAACATTGGGGACCTTCTCATCCTGATGTCAAGCTTGTTTTAGCCCTTCTTTGGTTGCTCGTTGATTCTCGTCTAAGGTGCTTGCAACATGTCGAGTAAGTGTGAGGCACACCCACAAATCTCCACATTGACTCGTATTTATTACGACTCCTTTTCCATGCCCTGACACAAGCCTAACTCAAATTTTGCAGAATGTTAACCAAGTCTAAACCGTGCTCGAACTTGGAAACTAAAAGACTCCTAATCTTCAAATCAAAGTTGTATAATGCAACAAGGGCCAATTATACTTGAACAAGAGAGAAAACATCAACTCTCTCCACCTAAATGTAACCATCTGTGACCAACCTTGCTTCAAACATTCTACGAACCATTTGAGTCCTAAAGACCAAAAGGGATTGAGATTCTTCTCTAAATTAGGCACATGCCTGACATCTGACACGACTCCACCTTCAATTGGATTATATGTGGAGAACAACGAATCATCATCCTTGTGCTTGACCATACCAGCTACCTCCGTAATTATCCAAAACTGTTAGAAATTGAAATTTGTGATCTCGTTGAACTTCTTGATATCCAAATTCATTGTTGTGTCACTGATCGAGTTGATCTGCGAAAGCTGAACCAGACTCTAACACCAATTTATTAGGGATCGTCTCTGTAGCGACGTAAAAATTGGTTTCGGGGTTGCTAATTGTGGCACTCTAGTGAAAAAGTTTGGAAACTGAAGTTCGATTTTAAAATAAAGAGGAAGTCGCCACCGATCCTTTTTCCTAGGTGTGATCGGACACCTATTAGATTCATTTTTTAAATAAAAGGAAGGCTGAATTTAGGTCTACGTTAAAAGCCAGAGAAAAATTAGGGTTCGGGAGTCGGTTACGCGTGAGGAAGGTATTAGCACCCTCGCGACGCCCAAAAATTGGTATCTCATAAACACAGGTTGTCTTGATTTTCAAAAATACGGTTCAATGTAAAATTTAGTCGTGATCCGATTAAAAGAACGAGAAATTTTGGTTTATTTCGTTTTTTTTAAGGGTATATCGCTTTAACATGAGTCAATTGACGTTCACCCAACATAGCGATGAACTCGATGACTTAATGTTAAATCGGTATATTACCTTGATTATTGATTTAAATCATGAATAAGAATATTTTCGACATAATGCAAAGTAAAATAATATGAAATAAAAATCAATAAATGAAAGAGCTAGGAATATATTGAAACAGATAATCGAGGTGACAATAATATTGGAAAAGATGAAGGTATAATGGAATTGAACATGAAATGAAAATAATGAATGTATACACGTAATAATAATATTAAGAATGCGTGCGTAAGATGATATATGTATAAAAACGTTTACATAAAATAGTATCTAAAAATATAAAAATACAATTACCTAAATTAAAATAAACGAGTAAGCAAATGATACAAATAATTACTACAAGCATTACAAAAGACATCAATGATATGATAAAAATAAAAAAAATTAAAAAATAATTACTAAACTCAAAATATGCAAGTAAATAAGCCCGAATAAAAAAAACTATAAAATGAATCTAAATAAATTACCTAATTAAAATCAAAGTAAAATAAAAAAAGGATAATTTACAAATAAAATAAATTACTAATAATAAAATAAGGACCCACGTATAACACGCGTGAATTTATAGGGACCAAGACTGAAATTATCCCTGATCTCGAAACACTGCGTTGAGACATGGGCTAAAGTGTAAGAACTTACAAATATTAGGGAACATTTAAAAAATAAACAAAGTACAAATAGAAGTCAATTGAAAATTGACGCGAAAGAGAAGGACCAAATGCGCCATTAGCCCATTTGAAACAAAAGAATGCGGATCCAATCTTTTGGATTGGGTCAACACGCGTGGGTCCCCTCTTTTAAACTCCATCATTTCCAAATCTGTTGCTAAGCTTTAATTCCCATTTATTTCCTTTTCAAAACCCAGCAACCTTTCATTCTCTTTTTTTTTTTAAATAGAAGCTTTAACCCCTTCCCCTAGGGTTTGATTCAACATGCAGCCGCCTAAACCATCATTTATTTGATGGCTGACTGTGCGTCAATGGCGACCGGACCTTGTCAACGGAGGACACGCCCACGGAGATCGGGTAAACACACTCCTTCTCCCTTTTTTCTCTTTTTTTTAAAAGAAAAAATCTTAAAATGTTGTGCTATTCTACCAAAAAACAAAGCAAAATCTGATGAAAATAATAATAAAAACAACCCTAGCCTGAATCTCCATATTTTCGAGACATGTGGGCTTTCATCGGTGTTGTTTCAAACACGCCTTTCGTTTTCCATGCTAAAAAAAATCACAAGTAGATCGAAAATAAAGAAAAAATGTGAAATCACCTTTGAATGACTTTTTTGATTTCTTTTTGCTATTCAGTATGCAGGTATTGTGTCTGTTTTCTCTTATTGCCCGCAAAAAACTTACAACGGCTATTACATGGCTTTATAGCCGAATGTTCCAAAGAAAAGTACAAAAATTTTGTTTCTTCTATTGGCTACTCCTCTGTTGCTGCCGTTGTTTTGTTTCCTTCTTGTAGGTACAGAGTCTGTTGGCATGCGTACGGGGTGTGGGCGTGGCGTACGAGGGCTTGGAGGTATGGGACTGCTGTAGTGGGGGTATGGGGCCGCTGTAGTGGAGGTATGGGGCTGCTTCATGGTTGCGGTGCAAAACAAACAGAAGGGGGACCTAGGGTTGCTGAAATGTTTTGTGTGTTGGGCTAGGTGGGCTTTAGGGTTTTTGTATTATTTGGGTTATTTAGTTTTGGGTTTGGGCCTTTCAATGTGGAAATTGGACCTGTTTTGATTTTTGGGCTGTTTAACATTGTAAATGGACTTGAATTTTGGTTATGTGGATTTTATTTTTGCTTGGGCCAAAAAATTGGCCATTACAGCTGCCCCTCTTTGCTCATTGTCGTGTAACGAGAATGGAGCAAAGACTCCAAAATGGCCAATTTTGCTTAGTCTTACTGAATCTTAACTTCTTGGTACTTCTTTTCTTCTAATAGCCTCGTTTCATCCCATTGCATCTTCAGGGGCATAGGAATTGTTGCTTTGATTCACTCCACTGCAACTTCGGAGATTTAAGGAGAAGAGATTTGTAGCCTCGATCTTCTCTACTAAAACTTCGAGGAAATAAGAATTCAGGTAGAAGGGATTTGTAGCCTCGACCTACTCTATTAAACTTCAATTAGCTTCACTATAATTTCAGGGATATAAAATTTGTATATTCGATTAACTCCAATCTTTATTCTTTACTCGGCATGTGATCCTGAGCTCAACTTATATCTCGCAATATGAATTGACCCTTTTTAAAAACAGACATTAAAACAGAAATAGCTCAGCACGTGAGCTAAGGCTCAACTCACCTCTTGCAATATGAGTTGGTTTTTTTGAAACTTAATTTGAAAAACAGACTTTGAAAATACCTCGACATGTGACCCGAGGCTCAACTCACCTCTCGCAATATGAGTTGATTTTTTGGAAAGTAGAATTTGAAAAGCATAAATTGAAAAAACGAAAAATTGAAAATACCTCAGCGTGCGAGCCGAGGCTCAACTCACCTCTCGCAATATGAGTTGATTTTTTTTTTAAAAGCAGAACTTGAAAATACCTCAACGTGTATTGAGGCTCAACTCATTTCTCGCAATATGAGTTAATTTTTTTTGAGAAGCAGAAATTGGAAAAACATCTATTGAAAATACCTCGGCGTATGACCTGAGGCTCCATTCACCTCTAGCAATATGAATTGATTTTTGAAAACATAAATTGAAAAACAGAAATGGAAAATACCTCAGCATGTCTTGAGGCTCAACTCACCTCTCGCAGTATGAGTTGGTTTTTGCCAAACAGTAATTGAAAATACCTTAGCGTGCCCCGAGGCTCAACTCACCTCTTGCAATATGAGTTGATTTAGAAAACAGACATAAAAACAGAAATTGAAAGTGACTCAACACGTGAGCCAAGGCTCAACTCACCTTTCGCAATATGAGTTGATTTTTTGAAAGTAGAATTTGAAAATACCTCGGCGTGCCCCGAGGCTCAACTCACCTCTCGCAATATGAGTTGATTTTTGAAAAACAGAAATTGAAATTACCTCAGCGTGTCCTGAGGCTCAACTCACCTCTCGCAATATGAGTTGATTTTTGAAAAACATAAATTGAACAGGAATTGAAAATACCTCAACGTGTCTTGAGGCTCAACTCACCTCTCGCAATATGAGTTGATTTTCTTGAAAAGCAGAAATTGAAAATACCTCAATGTGTCTTGAGGCTCAACTCACCTCTCGCAATATGAGTTGATTTTTTGACAACAGAAATTGAAATTACCTCAGCGTGTCCTGAGGCTCAACTCATTTCTCGCAATATGAGTTGAATTTTGAAAAGCAGAAATTGAAAATACCTCAACGTGTCTTGAGGCTCAACTCATTTCTCGCAATATGAGTTGAAATTTGAAAACAGAAATTGAAATTACCTCAATGTGTCTTGAGGCTCAACTCATTTCTCGCAATATGAGTTGATTCTTTCAAAAACATAATAATGAAAACAGAAATGGAAAATACCTCGGTGTGACCTGAGGCTCAACTCACCTCTCGCAATATGAGTTGAAATTAAAATACCACAGTGTGTAATCTGAAGCTCAACTCACCTCTCGCAATATGAGTTGATTTTTTTTAAAACAGAAATTGAAAATACCTCAGCATGTGAACCGAGGCTCAACTCACCTCTCGCAATATAAGTTGATTTTTTTTTTGAAAACAGAAATTGAAAATACCTCAACGTGTCTTGAGGCTCAACTCATTTCTCGCAATATAAGTTGAATTTTGAAAACAGAAATTGAAATACCTCAGCGTGTCCTGAGGCTCAACTCATTCTCGCAATATAAGTTGAATTTTGAAAACAGAAATTGAAATTACCTCAGCGTGTCCTGAGGCTCAACTCATTTCTCGCAATATAAGTTGAATTTTGAAAACAGAAATTGAAATTACCTCAGCGTGTCCTAAGGCTCAACTCATTTCTCGCGATATGAGTTGATTTTTTTTAACAACAGAAATTGAAATTACCTCAGCGTGTCCTGAGGCTCAACTCACCTCTAGCAATATGAGTTGATTTTGAAAAACAAAAATTAAAAGGCTTAACTCACCTCTCGCAATATGAGTCAATTTAAAACATAAACTAAAAATACCTCGGCGTGCCTCGAGGCACAACTCACTTCTCGCAATATGAGTTGATTTTTTAAAAAAAATTAAAAATACCTCAACGTGTCTTGAGGCTCAACTCATCTCTCGCAATATGAGTTGATTTTCCTTGGAAAGCATGAATATTAAACATCAAAATACCAAAACCAGTCCTTTGGTAGAACTCGGGTATCTTTTCCTTTGATTCAGTGCGACTCTCATTCAAGATTTCTTGCTCTGTTGGATTACCTGTATATGCCATGCATGATGTCATCATGATATGCACATGTTTGTCTTAAATGCCTTTATGCCTACATGATTATGCAGTGCTCCTTAAGCATATTGGTCGTATGTCATTTTCACCATGATTGTTGAGGATCTGCATTCATCGCTTTGATTCTCGACCTTCTCTTCAGGCCTCATGCATGTCTTCAAGCTTCACGAGTAATCGACGTTTCTCAGATATCACTCTTCTGCCCCCGATTGAACTTTGTTCTTACTTTGAGACTCTTGTGCTTATCAAATTTTCATCCAGGTAATGGTTAACATTTCTTTTGTTTAGAGCATGTCATTTCACTATTTATCATTAAATAAACACATAATGAGATGCATGAAAATGGTCAGGTAGGGACAAAAAGGATATCTCATATTCTTTTATTTCAAATGCAGCAAACAAAGAAAGTTAACCAATGAGAGTAAAAATGTCAAAAAGAAAGAAAAGGTCATATTCAACGGATACAAATGCTCTAGATATTCAACACATGAACTCTTCCACGTTCCTCAATCAATAATCTTTTCGAGCATGGCTTCTTGCGTAGAAAATTTCTAGCTTTCAGAAATGCTTCAAATACTGTAGTCTCACTACTTGACCTATCGTTCGACCGCCAGGTTTGTTTCATTAGGACGCCCTCTCGGGTTTTCATCCTAATCTTTTTGTACTAATCAAGACGCCCTTTTCAGGTTTTCGCCCTGATCCCTTTCTTTTTTTTTTAAGATGCCCTTTTCGGGTTTTCATCTTAAGCATAATATTTCTTCACCGCATCTGAATTCACCAGATTCGGTGACTTCTTCCCATCCATCTCGGTAAGGATTAAAGCTCCTCCTGAGAATGCCTTTTTTACAACGTATGGTCCTTCCCAATTTGGTGCCCATTTTCCTCGCAGGTCTTTTTGTATTGGGAGAATCTTTCTCAGAACGAGTTCTCCTTCATGGAACTCTCTTGGTCGTACCTTCTTGTCATGGGCTGCGATCATTCTCTTTTGGTACATTTGCCCATGACAAATTGCCCTTAGACGTTTTTCTTCAATGAGGTTCAATTGATCATATCGAGCTCGAACCCATTCTGCTTCTTCTAACTTTGATTCCATCAATACTCGCAGAGAGGGGATCTCAACCTCGATAGGTAGCACAGCTTCCATTCCATAGACTAGAGAGAAAGGAGTTGCTCCCGTAGATGTTGCACAGATGTGCGATATGCAAACAAAGCAAATGGAAGTTTCTCGTGCCAATCTTTATATGTCTCAGTCATTTTCCCAATGATCCTCTTAATGTTCTTGTTAGCTGCTTCAACAGCCCCGTTCATCTTTGGGCGATAGGGCGAGGAATTATGATGCTTTATTTGGAACTGCTCGCACACTTCTTTCATCATCTTATTGTTCAGATTCGTGGCATTATCTGAGATGATTCTTTCAGGCAAACCATATCGGCAAATGATTTCTTTTTCAAAAACTTGCACACTGCAGTCTTCGTCACATTGGCAAACGAAGCGGCTTCAATCCATTTTGTGAAGTAATCGATAACCACAAAAATGAATTGATGTCCATTTGAAGCTTTTGGAGAAATTGGCCCTATGACATCCATGCCCCACATAGAAAAAGGCCACGGAGAAGTCATGACATGAAGGGGTGAAGGGGCTACATGAATTTTATCACCGTAGATTTGACATTTGTGGCATTTTCTGGCAAAATTGATGCAGTCACTTTCCATTGTCAACCAATAATAACCGAGTCTCATGATCTTTCTGGCCATATTGAAACCATTGGCATGCGTTCCGCAAACTCCCTCATGGACCTCTTCAAGTATTTTTCTAGCTTCAACATCATCCACACATCTCAAAAGCATCTGATCCTTTCCTCTTTTATACAGGATATCCCCATCAAGAACAAATCCCGCTGCCATTCTTCTAATTGTTCTTTTATCGTTCTCATTCACTTGTTCGGGATACCTTTGATTCTTGATATATTCTAAGATATCATGGAACCAAGGCCGTCCGTCTACTTCTTTCTCAATGCTACAACAGTGTGCAGGGACCTCGTATATGCTCATTTTGAGGGGCATTATTTCTGCTTCTCTACTTGCTTTGAACATTGAAGCCAAAGTGGCTAGGGCATCAGCCAGTTGGTTCTCTTCTCGTGGGAAGTAATGAAAAGTTATTTATTTGAATTCCTTGATCAATCCAGCTACTAAATCGCTGTACTTAATCAATTTTGAGTCCCTCACTTCCCATTCTCCACGGATTTGGTAAATCACTAGGGCTGAGTCTCCGTACACCTCCAAGATCTCGATGTTTCATTCGATAGCTGCACGAAGCCCCATGATACAGGCCTCATATTCTGCGATATTATTGGTACAGAAGAAGTTCAGTCTTGCAGTGAACGGATAATGATTCCCGTCTGGTGATACCAGGATTGCTCCAATTCTATGCCCTAAAGCATTTGACGTACCATCAAAGCACATCTTCCATGACTTCTCTTTTGATGACTCGGATTCTATTTTTGTGATGCACATTAAGTCTTCGTCTGGGAAATCGAATCTTAAAGGCTCATATTCCTCTGTCGTTCGAGTTGCTAAGAAGTCAGCTATTGCGCTCCCTTTTATTGACTTCTGACTTACATAGGCAATGTCATATTCCGAAAGGAGGAGCTGCCATCGTGTCATTCTTCCTGATAGTGCCGGCGATTCCATCATGTATTTTATTGGGTCCAGCTTTGAAATTAGCCATGTCGTGTGATACAACATATATTGTCTGAGTCTCCGAGCTACCCAAACCAGAGCGCAACAATATTTCTCAATGGACGAATATTTTGCCTCATATTCAGTGAACTTTTTGCTGAGGTAGTAGATCGCCTTTTCTTTTCTCCCTGACTCATCATGTTGCCCCAGTACGCAACCCATTGAGTTTTCAAACACGGTCAGGTACAAAATTAAGGGTTTTCCAGGGGTCGGTGGTACTAGCACAGGAGGATTAGACAGATACTGTTTTATCTTATCGAAGGCCACTTGGCACTCATCGTTCCATTCTCCCGGGTTATGTTTTCGAAGGAGTCGAAAAATTGGGTCGCACTGATTGGTAAGTTGAGTAATGAATCGAGCAATGTAATTCAACCTCCCTAAAAATCCCCTGACTTCCTTTTGTGTGCGCGGGGGAGGTAATTCTTGGATGGCTTTTATTTTATCTAGATCAACTTCGATACCTCTTTCACTGACAATGAAGCCTAGCAATTTTCCCGAGGTAGCCCCGAATGTACATTTGGCTGGATTAAGCTTTAGCTGAAACTTTCTCAGCCTTTCGAACAACTTCTTGAGGTTCATTACATGTTCTTCTTCTCCTCGAGATTTAGCAATCATATCATCGACGTAGACCTCTATTTCCTTATGCATCATGTCATGAATAATGTCACCATAGCCCTCTGATATGTTGCCCCAGCATTCTTTAACCCAATGGCATCACCTTGTAGCAGAACGTTCCCCACATTGTTATGAAGGTAGTTTTCTCCATATCCTCAGGGGCCATCTTGATCTGATTGTACCCCGAAATCCATCAATGAAAGAAAACAATGAATGTTTTGCTGTGTTGTCCACCAACGTGTCAATATGTGGCAAGGGAAAATTATCTTTTGGGCTTGCTCGATTCAGGTCACGGTAATCCACGCACATTCGTACTTTTCCATCTTTCTTTGGTACCGGGACTATGTTAGCCACCCATTCTGGATATTTGGAGGCTTGTAGGAAGCCAGCGTCAAATTGCTTCTTGACTTCCTCTTTTATTTTCAACAGCATTTCGGGCCTCATCCGTCTTAATTTTTGCTGGATGGGCTTGATTCTGGCTTTAATGGGAGCTTATGGACCACTAAATCTTCATCTAGCCCTGGCATGTCCTGGTATGACCACGCGAAAACATCTTTGTATTCGCGGAGTAAAGTGATCAAACTATGCCTGGTACTTTCTGAAATAGAAGTCCCAATCTTCACTTCTTGTTTCCTCTCTTCAGTGCCCAAATTTATTGTTTCCACAGATTCTTCATGAGGCAGAACCTGTTTATCCTCTTGTTCCACCATTCTTAACAATTCAGGAGACGAGACATAATCTTCAGCATTTTCTTCGGCTTCAAATTCTCCTAAGCAAACAGCCTTCTCAAAATCAATTTCAAGATTCGTAACGGGCTTATTCATGTCGTCAATATCTGAGCACCTGAAAGTTGAATGGAAAAGGAAGCTATCGGGGGACATCCAAGTATTGGAAACAACAAACAAAATGTTATGTCATGGCAATGAGGCAAATGTAAGGATAGGCTATGAAATGAGAAAATGATTATGAAATTAGTGATAATGCGAAAAATCGTGACAAAATGCATCTTCATTGATATTCACTTAAATGATAAAGAGCGAATGCAAGCTCCTACAAAAGAATTCCATTATATCTAAGGACACAATAGAAGGTTGATGTTTAGCATTACTCTGAAGGCTTATAAACTACAAGAAGCTCCTCAGCAATCAATTGTTCAACATGAAACCAGGAGGGCAAGGGCGTATCCTCGAGACATCTTTACTTGCACCAGCTTCTTTGTCAATGACATTTATACTGACATTCTGAAAATCCTTTCAATTAATCCCAGCATGTTTCGTGGATCATCTTGTCCAGGGTACATCATTCCCGCAGATGTAAATGTTTTTGACAAAGGAGGGTACTCTATTGGTTCCCATTCTGGTTCTCGGCCCAAAGTTCTTGCAATTCTTCTCTCTTGATCCTTCTTCCACTGTCTTCTTCTTTGGCGCATGTCAGGCTGGAACCCCAAACCGTATCGGGCCTTGTGGTGCACTGGCTTTAAACCCTCACTATTCCTTGCAGATGTCTCCCTAACCTCTTCTCGCACGAGCTCCCCTTCCTACGGTCAACTTGACACCCATTCTGGTATTTCTCGACAGTTTTGGCATCGGAATTCTATTTCCCTCAGCGACGAAAGTGGCATTGATGAATTCAAGGGATCGAAAGGAACATTCCACTGCGTCCTTGCTTACTTCCAGGTATGGCGCATCAGCAGAGATAGATGCGACGATGTCTTCTTCGCCCTCGACTGTGACCAAACAGCCATCCATGATGAATTTCACCTTTTGATGGAGGGATGATGGGACTGCTCCAGCAGAATGAATCAAGGTCTTCCCAAAAGGCAGTTATAAGAGGGTGTAATGTCCATGACTTGGAATTCGACCTCATAGATGTAGGGGCCCACTTCCAAAGGGATTTCGATCTTTCCCATGACTTCGCGCTTCGTCCCGTCGAATGCCCTTACCATGGAATGACAGGGCTTTAAGTAGGACAAATCCATCGGTATTCTGGAAAGCGTAGCCAATGGCATAACATTTAACGCTGACCCATTATCGATGAGTACGTTCGGTATTATGTAGCCCTTGCAGCGGGTCGTGATATGCAGCGCTTTCACCGAACCTCTACCATTTAGCGGTATCTCATCATCACTAAAAGAGATGAAGTTGTCCGCATTCAGATTGTTTACCCACCTATCAAGCTTTTCGACAGATATGTTGTTGGCCACGTAAGCTTGATTTAACACCTTCAATAAAGCGTTCCGGTGTGGCTCTGATTTAACAGTAGAGATAGAACGAGATTCGTGCTGGCTGCTTGCTCAATTGTTCCACCACACTATATTCGCTGTGCTTAATAAATTTCAAGAATTCTTGAGCTTCTTCCTCATTCACAGGCTTTTTAGTTTCTTGCACGGGTGGAATTTCTTGCTCGACTTCGACCTCGTGCATCACTGCTTTCCCTTTTTGCTTCGAGTCGCTACTTTTCTTTACCGGTTCAACTTCTTTAGAATAGCATCGTCCACTTCGAGTAAAATGACCTACCTCCCCAACATCTTCAATTATGGCTTTGGACTTTTCAACTTCCGGTGTAACGATATTAACATCATATCTCCACGGTACTGTTTTGTTGTCCTTATACGGGAAAGGAGATGGTACTTCAATTACCATCTGTGGTTTCAATGGCTCTCTCATCGCGTCGTAATAAATTACCAACGGTCGATCAGCACTATAAGGGGGCCCTGATGATTGGCTATCAGAGACGCATACTTCTCTTTCGTTGGCATCTTCACTCTTGTTAAGGACCTTGATCTCCTTATTATCCATCCGGTCTTGAAGTAACCTTTTAAAGTCCTCACATGACTGAATGTCATGTCCAACAATCCCATGAAAATTGCAAAAACTTTGACCTTCTTCTCCAAAAATTCTATCAGAGTGACAGAGCAATCCTTTCTTAACCAATACCTCCAGATTTTCTGCAGAGGCTCCTTATTTCTGATACACATCTTCTGACCTTCCATTCATCCTCTTTCCCCACTGTGCTCACATTCCCTTCGGTATGGTTAGGGAACGGGTTCCCCGTGGCGTTACTAGCACTATCGAATCGTAGGATACCCGCGTCAATGAGTCCTTGAACTCTCCTTTTGAAAGCGAGACAGTTCTCAGTAGAGTGCCCTTGGTTCCCTGCGTGGTATGCACAACTAGCGTTTGGATCGTACCACTTTGGGTATGGAGGTTTAAGGGGTGCCATGTAATGGGGAGAAATTAGCTGTTTTTCTAAAGTTTTGGGTACAATTCCCCATACGACACAGGGATGGGGTAAATTGCGGTCTCTCGGGATTATGCCTTGAGTCTTGGTCGTTCTGGGTTGGGCGGGTACCGTGTTTTGTGGGAAAGTGGTGACGGGTCTTTGGTTGTTCGTGGCGTATACGGGCAGGACGGATGTGGTGCTTGGTAGTAAGGGGTTTGAGGGGGATAATAGAAATTCGAGGGTGGATAATTTCGAGGTCGGGGTTGGTTAGGATACGAATTGGAATGTAACGACTCCCAGTTCCCACCATGTGGGCTTCTGGCTCTTTCTTCCTTAAGGTGCTGCTTTTCTTGAGCCTTCTGATCCTTCCATTCTACCGCTCTTGACGGCATTCTCTATGAGTTCACCAGATATTACAATATCCGCAAACTCTTTCGTGGCACTTCCCACTAATTTGTCATAAAACGGTGCCTTTAAAGTATTGATAAAGAGAACGGTTATCTCCGTTTTTGTTAATGGGGGTTCCACTTGAGCTGAGACGTCTCTCCATCTCTGCGCATACTGTCTAAAGTCTCTGATGGCTTTTTCTCCATCATTTGCAAGGTCATACGGTCTGGCACCATATCCGATACATGCTTGTACTGCTCGCAAAATGCTGACGCCAAGTCCTTCCAGATCGAATCTTTTCTCTACTAAGTTGATTGTACCACCGAAGAGCTGACCCTGTTAGACTATCTTGAAAGCAATGTATGAGTAGTTTATCCTCGTTCACATAACCGGTCATTTTTCGACAGAACATAATGAGATGTGCTTTTGGGCACCTTGTCCCATCATACTTCTCAAAATCAGGCACTTTGAACTTCGGAGGCAAAATTAGATCAGGTACCAAACTGAGTTCCTTGGCACCTAGTGCGGAGAAGACTTCAGTGCCTTCTATTGCTTTGAGTCTTTCCTCTAGACTCCTATATTTTGCGTCATGGTTATCCAATTTCAACTTGGCTACCTCTGCTGGGTCATCCAGATCTGGAACTAGTGGATTAGCAGGACTAGCCCCTGGGTTCGACGCTAACATTCCTTGCCCCAAATTAGTGGGTGGAGCAGGTGGCATAGGTCGATGTTCCAAGCCAGTGGGTTCCTCTTGAGTATACCCTCTTTGTATTGTATATGCGGGCGGTGGAGTGAATCCCGGGGATAGAGTGGATCCTGATCATGGTGAATTCTTGACGAGGTTCCATAACATCGGGGTTCTGCATTTTTCCTTTGACCAAAGTTGTCATCATCTCCATCATTTTAGCCATCTGATCTCTTTGCTCGAGAGATTCCTCTCGAGATCTCACCATTAGGTCTCTCGTCTCTTGTTGCGATTTGGCCAGTTGCTCTTGTAATTCCTTTTGAGCCCTTTCCATCCTTTCAATTCTCTCATTGAATTCATTCTCCATTACTCTAGCTTGTCGGCGCGTTTTATACGGATGACGTGGTTCCAGTCTTGAAGTCTTGCAACTGCGAATTGTACGTTTTAACCTCAGCGAACGAGTATGGGATATGCAATGAATGAATTGATGCATGAATGAATGCATGAATGTCAAATGAATGTCAGTTATGAATGAAATGCAAGAAATTGGTGTTGATTTCAAGATAGCCCCATATTTAGGCATTTCATTTATCAACATAGTCTATTACACAAAGTTCTCATTTTTCCAACAGTTACACAAATTTCCTAGCCACATTGCCTTGTTTCTTCACTTGCTCTAAAAACTCTGATATGCTCGATCTTTGGCTCGGAGGGAATTGGCAACTGAGAACTTCGGCTTCATCTGATAATTGAACAACTTGCATAGCCGCTTTACGAATTTCATTGATCAAGAAGTCAAGTTGCATTTCTTTTTCTTTGAGAGTTCCTTCATACGCGTGAATGTCCCTATCGTACTGCTCACTCTTTTCTTCTAGAGCCTTCAAGAGGTTATCTAATTGTTGTTGACGAGATTGCAGCATATTTTCTAGATCTCGTGTTTTCCTTTTTAATTCTTGATGTTCAGACTGACTATTCGCCAATTTTGCAGTCACTATTTCATACTCGGCGTTCTTCCTTCTTAACTCTATCACAGCGCGCGCAGCCTTTTCCTCCTCTTTCTTTGCTTTTCCCTTCCAAAACTCCATTCCTCCCTTGATATTGCTAATTTCTTCCTTCCATTCTGCTGTCGACTTGCCCAACCCGCTATTCTTTATAGTGTTTCTTAATTTCTTGTTTTCCAAATGAAGGTCCCTTAAGTCGTTTCTCACAATCTCGGCTTCTCTTTGTACTTTTTCAGTCTGGACCTTTCAACCTGAACTTCAATCTTCAGTTGATAGTTTTCTTCTTGAAGGGCACTAAGGTCCCGAGACATCTTGGCCTTTTCTCGTTCGAATTCTTGTCTTGCCATTTCTAGCTCAGACGGCGTTTCCTCCGAGAAAGGATTCTGGATGGTGTAGTTTGTTGATGAGATTTGCTGACTATTTACCCGTTGCTTCCTCCATATGTCGTAATCTTGGGTAAGGGTATCACATACAAAGCTAATTCCATGAAATGAATTTCTTCCAATACTTTGCAGTGTCTCGGACTCTCTTCATATATCCTTCACCCGCGAAAGGAACTCGAACTGTGCTAATCCTCCAGTTGCGGGGAGGAATTGTCGCGAAGAAAATTGCCTTTGGACTAATAGCGGAGCATATCCAACTCCTCCCCATAACCCGAGTAAAGGTACCCAATCTTGGCTTCCACATTTGTATAGCAGAACTGAAGGACGGATCCAGGGTGCTCTCCATGTTATATTCTCGGCGCGAAGATTCTGAAAAACTGATACCCAATGTTGCTCGGTGACTTCCTTCGGCCATTCTTTTTGAGGTAAGCTTCTAGCGGGGAGAATGTTTTAGAAAACATATGGAACGGAGTGCGCTCTACCTTCCAGAAGTGACTCAAAATCCAAACATTGAGCAACTGCGCGCATCCGATAAATCGTCCCTCCCCTTTTCTTCGACAACTACTCAGGGACCTGAAGGTCTCGGCTAGGATGGTCGGGACAGGGTTGATTCCTTGTTTTAACCTTTCGAAGAAATCAACTACTGCAACTTCGAGATGTCCGAGAACTTTTGGGAAAATGACCAAACCATAAATGGCCAAAGCGAATAGATTTACCCTTTTCAGCATGTTGGGATGGTTCAGAGCCAAATCTCGTAGGGAGGACCATGGAATGCAATGGTTTCATTCTTCTTCTTTATCTGTTTTCGCCATGCATCAGTCATGTCTGTCAGTCTCACTAACTTTTTCTTGAAGGTCATCGGCTTAGGCTCCTTCACATATATTTTCCGAATTGTACATTGTCGATGCGGAGTAAAGCAGCATACTCTTCTATGGTTGGAGTCATGTCTTCTTGATTGAAGGTGAAACACTGATAAGCTGGGTCCCAGAACCGAACCATGGCTTGAATCAACTGTTCGTCTACACGGATGGTGATCAGGTGAGCTATATCTCCATACCTCTCAGTGAAATGTCTCTAGTGTCTGAATCCCACTGATTCCAAATTCGAACCAAATCCTCAAAGTTATTTTGGCGAACATTTACAGTTATATGTCGGGCAAATTGGCGACACACCTTCCACTAGACTATCCCCTTTTCTCTCTGAATTTTTAGAGACCATCCGAACACGCATTCTTCTCGGTTATTTGTGTAATTGACTCCTCCATCAGAACCCGTTTTTTGGCAACCAACTTTTAATCAACACCTTCCTAATATGATGCCTATGATGCATGATGAAATAAAGTAAAAACAAACTTGGTTAGTAACACAACAAATATAATTTGAAAAACAAATTAAACTACCCAATCCAATTATTTTGCATAAACAGTGTAAATGAAAGGCAAAAGGCATTTTCCCGTGTACTTATTTTGGTGACTATAAGCGGACAGAGGTTCGGCATGGCTCTAGTTAGGTGCTCGTATGGTTCATTATATGCGGTTTTGGTTCTAGATAGGTACTCGAATTGCCCGTACTATCATTGCTAAGATTAACCGGAGCCTCGTCATGCCTATCACAGGCTTACGAGATCAATTCGAGGGATACATTTATTATGCCTATGCGGAGGGACAAGTTACTCACGAGATAAGTCATATGTACCGAAGTATTCATAGCCTGTCGGAGGAACGAGTTAACTCCGAAGGCGTAGCGTTTACTTTCTTAACAGGACGAGCCGGTATAGAGCTCATGTTATGCAACAAAATGACGTGCACGGTGTGTGGGAGAATTGTAACTTTACGTTTATTTAAAAACTAACCAAAATAAAATCGCAAAAATTTAAGCTGAAAACAACCTGATAAAACAAGTTAGAATATATACACACATGCAAATGCATGATTTTTTTGAAAACAAAAATTTAAGGATCACGACTAATGTAATTTGAACAGAAACTTTGAAAATTTTGACAAGCGAGTTTTTCGACTGACTCTCAAAAGGGTCCCAGTGGAGTCGCCAGGGTAGCG
Organism: Gossypium hirsutum; assembly: GCF_007990345.1. NCBI lineage: Eukaryota > Viridiplantae > Streptophyta > Magnoliopsida > Malvales > Malvaceae > Gossypium > Gossypium hirsutum. The sequence continues at coordinate 41,319,272 of NC_053445.1, read as the reverse complement.
AGTAAAAATTGGTTTCGGGTCGCTAATTGTGGATCTTGAAAAAGTTTGGAAACTGAAGTTGATTTTAAATAAGAGGGATCGCAACCGATCCTTTTTCTAGTTATCGGACACTTTAGATCTTTTTAAATAAAAGGGAATTTAGGTCTACGTTAAAAGCAGAGAAAAATTAGGGTTCGGAGTCATTACGCGTGAGAGGTATTAGCCCTGCGACGCCCAAAATGGTATTCTAAAACGGTTGTCTTGATTTTCAAATACGGTTCAATGTAAAATTAGTCGTGATCGATTAAAAGAACGAGAAATTTTGGTTATTTGTTTTTTTTAGGGTTATCGCTTTACATGAGTCAATTGACGTTCCCCAACATAGCGATGAATCGATGACTTATGTTAAATCGGTATATTCTTGTTATTTGATTTAAATATGTTTTTTTCCATTTGCTTACATTGAAAAAAAAAAAAGAAGATAGGAATATAGAAACAATGGGTGAAAGAGATGAGTATATGATTGAACACGATGACGAGGTGGTAATTATTTAGATGGTGGTATTTATTAATTTTTTTTTAATGAATATTGTATCAACGAAAATGACAAATAATA